>NC_034409.1:18296876-18425470 GCF_002078875.1 Numida meleagris | reverse complement strand
TCCTTCCTTCCTTCCTTCCTTCCTTCCTTCCTTCCTTCCTTCCTTCCTTCCTTCCTTCCTTCCTTCCCTTCCTCCTTCCTTCCTCCCTCCCTCTCTTCCTTTCCTTCTTTCTCAGGAGTAGGAATCTGGAAAAAAAAAAAATTTTTACGGACAAGATTAAGTATGGCAAGTGTTTTATCTAATGATGATATTTTATAACTGAAAATAGGAGCTTATGAAGACAACTTCAAAGAACCTTTCAATCCACTTGTGCTAATAGAATCTGCTAAAACTATTAATAATGCATATAGCACTTTACTATGTTGTCATTTTTCTTTCCTAGTTAATGGATACTGCTTTCAGTTTTGCATTCAATTACTCTGATTAATTAAGCTTTTTTGTCCCCTATTTCTATTATCAGACTAAGCATAATAGATGTTTCACTTTGAGGTAATTAAGCATCCTTTAAAAAGGAAAACTATGAATTTTGTTTGCATTTCATGTTTGGTGTTATAAATATACCTCTAATCCTTCTGATATTTTTTTCCCCTGCAGATAAACCCAAGAGGGAGAAAAAGTAATGCAGACATTTCAAAATTTACCTCTTCATTTTTCTTTGCAAAAAGAAACGAGAAAGAAAAGAAATGGATTGAAGCATAAGGGAAGGGATTTAGGCATTGGATGTGAATGGGAGTCACAGACTCAACAATCCTCTTATTTTCTCTTTCAGTGGTTGAAAAGGCCAAATATGCACTGTCCTACTATGCTCCCTTTATAAATGCTTTCCTATTTGAAGGTTCAGTTATCTAGATCCTTACTTAACTGAGTGATGCTTAGCATCAGTGATGCTCACCTAGAGTGGCATCTAGCTAACAGACTCTAGCTGCTCAGATCTCTAGCTTACCAGGCTAGCTAAGATTCAGCACACAGCTAACATGGTCTTATTTAGCTCTTTGGCTCACATTATATAGACAGACGGTGTTCAATTTTGTTGCCTAAACACAAGCATCTAGCGTCATTTGACATACCCTAAAGTATTCTGCCAGCGGCCCTGCTGCTGCTTTAGAAGAGCTTGGATCTTTTTTTGTAGGTCATTTATAATACATACTGACATTGTGAGAATCTGTCAGACACCGTAAGATGCTTGAACTAGCAATAGTCTACTATATTTAGGCAACTGGATTTCTCTTGTAGTGGCTGGTCAGATGAATGGCTTCATAGTTCATATCTGTACTAGTCAGGTGTCCAGGAGCTCAAACTAATTGTGCCTACAGTCACAGTCATCTTCTCATTATCAGGCTTGGGTAGCATGTAGTGACGCTTAGATCTTAGAATATACTGATTCAGTACATTCTTACAAAATATAAGAAGACAGAAAGCTACTAATCCATTGTCTGAAAGCCACAGTTATTTTAAACAAAATTTGAGGAACAGAACAAATATGGTTTCACTTTGTATAGGTCCAAAACAAAGGTAGAATAAGTGCAGTTTTACAATGAAAGAAAGAAGTGAAACGGTAAAATGTTAAAAGGACAGAAAGCAAATGGCCACCACAGCCAGACTGCTTATATTTAAGCATTTTACAATATAGGCAGTGAAGCACTGGAACAGATTGCCCAGAGAGGTGGTAGATGCCCATCTTTGGAAACATTCAAGGTTAGGCTGGACCAGGCTCTGAGTTGGTGTTGGACTAGATGGCCTTTAAGGATCCCTTCCAACTCAAACAATTCTATGATTACTTTGCATAGGTATATAACAATTCTATAGTTACTTTGCATAGGTATATAATAGTAAGGTGGGATCAGTGTATGTTATGAATATTAACATTCTATACCTCAAGCATGTAAAAGGATGTATATTTTAATGGAGAATAACATATTGGTAATAATTAATGTCAAACTTGTATGAATTACTTAAAATTGAGATGCAGAATCGAATTTCATTATTAGGTTTTAACTGACATTTATATTTTAATGTGATTTTAAAATTATGTTTTTACTGTGTGGTGAGTTGACCCGAGCCTAGTTTCTCACTTCGTCTCCTGAAGGGAGTGGTAGAAATAACTGGAAGAGCAAAAGCAAGAAAAACTCATGTGTCAAGATAAACACAGTTTATGATGTGAAGATAAAATCAATCAACCAAGCAACCAATCATCCCCAACACAGCAAAACTACAACAAAAACAAACAAAAGCAAACAATAGCCAAATGACAGAAATTCACACCACCTCCCATGGGTAGATCAATGGAATAGCTCCCTGTCCATGTCATTTTATTGTTAAACAGAATAGAACATGAATTTATGATTCCATTTTCTTTTTTTTTTTTCACTGCTAAAGTTACAAGAGGGAAATAATCTCATTCTGAAAAAAATATATATTTGTTAGTTTCTTAATTCCACAAAAATACAGCATGAACTTCCACAGGTTAATCAGCTCTGCCTTACAGTCAGTGATTCTGTTCAGGAATATTCCATTACATGATATGAATTGCATTTCAGAAGAAAAATCATGCAGTGTATTCTGAAAGGTGACTGGCTAGAGTTCTAAATTCAGGTTCTATTCATCAGTGATTTTTTTTGAATTAAATTGTTTTAGACTATAGTAAAAACCAACATGGATGAAATGAAACTACAGTTTTAAAAATTGTGGTTTTCAGGAAGGCAGATAGCTGGGCAGACTTGTGGACATTGCATTAGAAATACCTTTGTCTTTTGATATTGAAATCTTATAATTTAAAATTGCTATTCCCTTGAAAGTTGACAGTCATGTGAATGGATACTCTGAAACAGATGTGAATCATTATGAATGTCTAATAAGTCCCTTTTTTTCCTTTATTTCTGATTAATAAAGAAATCCAAATGCACAGGTTAAGAACAAATAAGGCAATCTTTGTATTGCTATAAACAGACTGTGACCTAAAACATTTGTTCAGCACTCTCTTCTGTTAACAATATCAGATTCAGATCATTGGCTTATAATACCTAGAAAGAGAAAGGAAATTGTTTGAATTAATTAGGAAATTTGCAAGGCAGGTAATTCACATTTAAAACTCCATATAATATACATTACATTTCATAATAGGACCTGAATTGCATAGAGATGGTGTGCAGATACAACTTTTATTTATACAATAGAAATAAAAAACAAATCCAGATGGAAAACAGAAATCTATCAAATCAAACACTATTCACAGACAAAATTTCATTTGTCAGGGGCTAACATGCATGCAATTTACATAAATCACATTCAGGTGTTTTTTTTTTTTTACACATGGAAATAGGAAAGCTTACAAAAAAAATTCTTAAGCATGCTAGGAATTAAGTAGATGTGAAATTTTTACTATACTGACTTTTTCAGATTTGATTTAATTTATTGTAGAGGAATTATGGCAGGGGATGTATTGAACTTCATGATTATAAAACATTGATCAGAGGCACTTAAGGTCAGTCTTCTAAAATGGAAAGCTTTTAATTTGAAAGGAAATTCATATGTCCATTGTCATATTTCAGTGTAATATGACATAAAGAATGACCGTAACATCTAATAGTTTTACCACTTCTTCGTACAAAAAAAAAAAAAAAAAAAAAAAGTGAAATCAATCATAAACCTAACCATCTTTAAGTAATTCTAGATGTATAAAATAACTCTCTCTCACTCATCTTAAAAGCAACTTTTTTTTCATTTACATAATGGAATGCTAGATCAAGTTCCAGCAATCAGCTGTGCTAAACTGAATTCAAGAAGTCAGTGTGAATCACATTGTTTCAAAATATGCTGTAAGTATTCCATGCAATTGTGTACTGACTTAACAAAACATAGCACTGCATTAAAACATATTTTCGTCCATTATGGAAATAGTTTTCTGTTAGTACAGAAAAGTCATTACTTTCAATTATTCTTCCTCAATGCCTCTGAATTACTTCCCTATTATGTACTACCTTTCTCTTCTGTAGTAGTTTTTGTCCTCTCCAAATTCTGCAAGTCTACATTTGTAAAGAAAGAAGAAGAAACATGTAGTGATACAATATTTGTAGATATTTTAAGATAGCACTGCTTTTTTCAGCAATGTATTTTCTGATTTGTTAATTCATTATTAACAAATGATAATATTATATAGTAATAATAATGGTCAGATCTGCAGCAAGTTTGTGGACTAAGAATACTGAAAACTCTGCTCACTCTATTGATCAGGAATGTGGAAAACCACTTCTATATAGAAAACGAAAACCATAAGTAAAAACTTAAACTTTAGTATTTAAGAGATACAGTTCTGAAGCATATAGAAATTTTGCTTATGTCTCCTGGGAAAGGATTGATTGTGAGCTTTCTGTTTAAAATTTGGGAGAATTATACCATTGCCTTGTAATTCCTTTTCACTACTTACAGTTCCTGACTTGTAGGATTAGATGGATGGATATATTTCTGGTAATGTTAATACAAATGCTTGTGAAACAATCCTCTTTCATCTGGTATTTTTACATAACCATAATGTCATACACAATAGATCTGTCCATTCAAATAAATAAAATTAGGGTGCTCTTTTCCTCTATGGTGCAGCTCGCAAGACTGTAAGTTTTTCATCTCATTCATCCCTTGTTTAGTGTAACAATATATGCAGGTCACTACAAAAGTAATGCCTCCTATTAATTTCCACGGAAACTACAACAGATACAAAGAGCACTTTCTGATAGAGCAAATTCTCAGCTACAAAACACTATTTTTCAATATAGTCATCATTAACTATGCACTTTCACCAGTGATGAACAAGAGTCTGCATGCCATGCTCACAAAAAGCTGCACCAGCAGAAGTGACCCACTGTTTCACAGCTGCTATGATGACATGATTGGCAGGAAAATGTTGCCCATACAGTCCATCTTTCATTGGCCAGAACAGGTGAGAGTCAGAAGGTGCCAAATCTGGACTATATAGCGGCTTTAGTAGGGCAGTCTTCAGACTGATATTTGAACTGGCATTATTATGTTGCAAGAGAAAGGTTGTCTTCTTCTCTGAGCTGACTTTGAAAGTTTGAGCTTAGTCAGTGTCGTGATTTAGCAGGCATGGCTGATGGTTTATTCAGGTTCCAGGAAATTGAGGATTGCCACTTTCCTATCAAGACCGTGCACATCACTTTACCTGCTGAGGGCTGTGTCTTCAACTTTTTATTCATTGGGGAATTCACATGTCACCGCTTCGTGAACTGCTGTTTTGACTCCAGTGATGACATCACATCCCGCCACCAATAATGATGCGATCTGGGAAACTGTCACCTTCAGCCTCATATTCATTCATCGGACCCATCTGGTGCAAATTTTGCGATATTCCAACACTGTCACCATTGTTTCCTATGCCTTTAAGCTGATATTCAGCTCCATACACAGTTCCCTGGTCATAATCCACCGATTCACATGGATCAGCTGATTGAGATGCTCTTTATTTCATAGTGTGAGAGCTGTGGATGGCTGCTTGGACCATGGCTTATCCTTCACTCTGCCACCACTGCTGAAACACACCACTGACTGTCCCACTGCGATCACATCCACTGTTTTGTATCTTTAAATGTGCAGCAAGCTTCAGTGTAGGTCACTGGCTGCCATTTTTTCCATATGGAGGAATTCAATCACACATCTTTGCTTTGCATGATCTTCCATGGCAGATGCCATTTGGTCAGGCTGCCTCTCTCCAGCCATTTGTCAACAAAATGTAATGGGATATTGGTGGGAAGGTTCAACCTCTTCTGCTATATCATCAACATTTGCTTCTGACATCATGGGCCAACATTTATTCTTTTAACTCAAAATTAGTAAAGTATTTGTAACATCTAAAACATCTTAAAAGTATCTAGAAAGCCTGCTGTAACCTTTCAAATATCCTTAGATCAGTTTATTTCTCTTTTTAAAATATATTCTTTTACCCATCAATTTCTAATCATCAGCAAATTTCATGCATTTACACCAGTTTACCAATGTATGTTTTACAGCACTGAATAAGTCACATTTGATATTTGAAGGTCACATTCTGTCTCAATAATGCAAGAAAAAGTAAGTTTTCCTGGTGAGTTCAGAGAGCACAATGTTTAACTTTCTCGAATTTCAAAGTTGTTCAAAAAGTAAGATTTTATTATTATTATTATTGCTTAAAATATTTTCACTGTTTTTTGGCTTCTCTTTGTGAGAAAGGACGCGTTCTTCATTTTATTTTTCTCCTTGGCCATCAGCTTCCTGGTTTCAGTCCATCTCAAGGTCACAGTAAAGTTAGCGCTATTTGACGGTGAATTATCCTAAATGAAATCAATGGCTGACCTCAATCTAATCCCTGCTGTGTGTGTGCTCATCACAATTCAGCAGAGTGAAGAGACACTAAATGGACCCCGAGACTTAACTTTTCAAGAAATGTTTCATCCAGGCCTGAGTTAAAATATAGTGTACAATAATACAAAGAATATTTCTGACTAGTTCCTTTATGTAGTGAATATTATTTTATTGTCATCATTGTGAAAAAAACATTTTATGGATCTTAATAGATGAAATAGTTTAAAGAAACGGTCCTTTCTGAGTTTTATATGTAGTTTTCATTTTTCTTATTATCTGAATAAGAACTGTAGGTGAAATATCAAATGCAGCAAACACATCTTTCTGAGGGATAATGGATTGCTTTTCATTACTCAGATGACATAAGTGGTGATTTTCATGCCATAGTTATACTGTCATTTTAAGACTATGGCAACTAGACTTTGCAAAGATTTGTGCCCTTGCTTTGATGTTTAATTACAAAAAAATTCAGAGTATTTACCAATTTATGAGACCCATGAAAAATAATATTAATCCCAGTAACTCTATTAGCAATATCTCAGTGAAAAAACTTAGAACTCACAAAGATTGTCCTTTTAATAATCTATGTGTGATCAAGGTGTTATGTATTTCTAATAGCAGTTTTTCAATAGATCAACACTAGAAAACATTATTTATGACAGTATTTTGTCAAAAATACATTGCTTATGTAAATGAACATTCCCTAAAACAACAGCAAACTGTTGCTGAGTGAAGAACATTCCAATGAGATATCGAAACATCATCCTCTAACAAAAGCCATTATACTCCATTGTTTTCTTGATAAGAAGTTACTGACAATATTATTTCCACTTTTTTCCCCTTCTTATACTATCATTCAATACAGTCTAATAAATATATGTATGCACATGAATACATACGTAACCTTATGAATTTGATGTGTATAACATGTAGCAAACAGAAAAAAACTTGTTTTTAAATAGTACACTGACTTTTGTTGATGATCAAACAGCAATTAATATTATTCTAGTGTCAAATTAATTGCTTATTTTATTTTAATATCCTATTCTCAAATATATCACTTTTCCTATTTCCAAGAACATAAATATGTATATTAGTTATTCTTAAATGCATGTTAATGGATTTCACAGGAATGCTAGATGCAACTTGTACAAACAAGCCAGAAAATTTGAAGCCAGAGCCAAGGCAAATCTGTGCCAAAATGCTAGTTGATCCATTGGAACTGATTATATGTATACAAAAGGGAGAACGTGTGAAGTGATATATAAGGTCACTGCAACAGCCAAAAGGTAATGCCAAAATATTCCTACTGGCTTAGCTTATTCACATGTACGGGCACAGAACTGACTCAGAGTCAAATACTCTGCATGAGCCAAATTTAACTTCCTTGGCCTGCCCACCTCCAAAGCACAGCTGTTGTGGCAGAAAGAGTCCATCAGACATGAATTCATTTTGCTAGTTTTCATCTGCCATGACTTTGTAAGATGCAGCCACCAAGGGCAGAGTGTTTTGCTGCTGCTGCTGTTCAGCGGATAACCTGCACTATTGAAAAACCTGTTGCACTCACAGTGCTTATTACAATGACGTGTCAGCTTCTGATTAATAAATGTGCTCCTAATGAGTTCTATACCCCTCTAACCAAGATTTTCAAAATGTGACTAGTGAATCTGATTGTGCTACATGCTGAGCCCCATCTGGAAGTGTCTGAGTGGCCTGATTTCCAAAAACCACAGTACTCTCTAGAAAGGATCAATTACTTCCCATCTTGAATGTAAACTTCCCAAACTGGCGCCATGAAAACCATTAGTAACTTTTTAACTAGCCTAGTCTAATTAGTTTGAGCCAAGGAGAATAAAAACACATTGATAAAAGTTACTCCAAAATTATACTAATCACGTTCTGTTTAACTGCAATAGAAATATAGCCAGTGTGCCTTTGTCTGATATCCACATACTCCCCTCCTGTCTCGCTCCCCCCTTCTGGCCACAAAACATAATCTGGAGTTAAATCCCATACACAATTTTAATTAATATCATAATCTTAAATTATATTAACTGGGTTCAGCTCATACATATCTGTATCTGAATTATATTGGGTAAAACCCAGTACATTCAGTGATAAGCCTTGGAATGGACTTATTGAATACATTTTTAGATATTCATGTGGTAAGTATAAACAGAGTTTAAAAGTCAGTTACTGGCTTTCAGCACAGATACAGACATTTCCCACAATTGGCACTTCCTCTTATTACAAAGAATAGTAAAAATGTTATGTGAAAATTTATGTAATGATCATATGGATGAAACAGTTTCCCACCCAGATAAAGGTGAAGTACAAAAAACTGTTGGCTAGGAAGCATGTTAAGTTGATATGGATTTTCTTAATTTTATACTCCTACATTAATTTCATGAAGGTTTCTATATCAGTGTCAGAGAAGAATTTCTGGATGGAATTCAGTTACCTTAACATATCACAGTTTTCCATTGAGTATACATTTTTCCTTTTCATAAAGGAAATCATGAAAGTTTATTATAGAATATGATTCAATTTCAGTGTCTTTTATTAATCTTTGCTTTATGTTTAATTGATTCATAAAATTTTTATTAACAAAAGACTCCTGAAATATTAACAGATACTACAATCAATTTTCAGATTCTTGTCTAAAATCAACACTTCAATACTGATTGAACACTTTACTGCTTCATGATTTTTCTTGGATTCAAAATGTAAATGCAGGTACATGGAAAATATTTCATGGGATTGTGTGAAATTTTATTACTTTACATGTTGTAATATTTGTCAAATGGTTTATCAGTGATGTTTTTGTAATTTACCTTGCAATTGCTGCCTTATTTTAATACAAAATAGTACCAAATATTCATACACCAAAGTTAGAAATATACCTTTTTTTAAAGTTATATTTTCAACCACTCTGAATGCAATTTTGATTGTATCTGTGAAAATAATCTAGTGGACGGTGGGCATCAATTCCTTAGTAACACACAATTATTTTAAATTATGTGATATTTCAGTGACTTTAGATATCTATGTCCATAGGGGAAAAAAAGCCCTTTAAAAAAAGCCTTTGTTTTCATAATTGAATCTGGAAATGTACAAATATTTCTTACTATTGACATGTGTTGCTTTACATCTTGGAAAACAACAATATTTTATTTGCTGTCACAATCAAAAGAGCTTTTTAAAGACTATGAATAAAACTGAATTTTTCTGCAGCATCTGCCTTGTCATTTGTCTGTCTTTTGTATTTCTTAGTAATAAAAACATCTAAAGATTTTCATAGTGGCATTACCTTTATGATCTGATCATTAGTTGTAGCCTTGTAACAGCCTGTTCATGATGAGCATTTGAAAAATTTCTTCTACATAAACTTTAGTAAATCTAATGGAAAATGCTGGTGTTGAAAAATTGGAAATCATGAGAAAGGTAAAATATATCAACACTCATTCGTGTCTGCACTTTTCTAATAATTTTACTGTGTGTGAAACTGTGACCTGCTAAGGTCAGTTTCCAGAAAACTTTAGGCCTCACTAAATGGAATTGGCTTTATCACTGCACCTGAAAATCCATCCTTAAGTACAGGATTCATCAAATTTGTAGTAGAATGTATTCTTATGCTGATCATAGAATCATAGAATGGAGGAGATTTGAAAGCTAATACAGTTTCAATGCTCCTGCCATAGGCAGGTTTACCAACCACCAGATCAGACTGCCCAGGGCCCCATCCAACCTGTCCTTTAAAGCCTCAGAGATGGGGCATCCACAACCTCTCTGGGCAGCCTGTTCCAGCACCTTACTACCTTCTGAGTAAAAAAAATTCTTCCTAATATCTGACCTAAATCACCTCTCTTTTATTTTAAGCCACCTCCTCCCTGCCTTGTCTTGTCACTATCAAACTGTGTAAGAATTCGATCCCCCTCCCCCTTTTAAGCTCCTTTTAAGTACTGGAAGGCTGCTATGGGGTCTTCCTGGAGCCTTCCCTTCTCCAAGCTAAAGAGGCCAACTCCCTCAGCCTTTCTTCAAAGGAGAGGTGCTCCAGCCCTTTGATCCTCTTTGTAGCCCTCCTCTGGACCTGCTCCAACAGCTCCACAGCCTTCTTGTGCTGGGCACCCAGTCTTAGACACAGTAGAATATGATACACATCAAACATTCTACTGAATGTAAAAATTTTCTTAGTAATGTTATTTTCCAAAAAACTTTCCTCCTTGAATTTTCCTTAACTGCAATATGAATGGAAAAATAAAGACCCAATATCAGATAATGTTCTAAGAAGGAAATCACCTCAAACTACATCCATATTATTTTTGCCTCACATAATCACAGAAGAACTATGAAAAATGTATAAAGCTTTGTTTTTAATTAAAAAATAGATTTATTCAGGAGGATTTCTAGACCAAAAATTTCTTAGTCAGAAATTACTATTACTGTAGAAGGGCTTAACAGAGAGAATGATGCTCAAATAAAGAATGGATTCAGGACTTAACAAAGAATAGAGACATAGGTTTTCAATCTAACTTCATGATCCAAGTTGCAGAGTTTTGTCACTGGATTCAGTAAATTAAAACTTCTTTGCCTGACGCTGCCTCCTTCTTCCCTCCACTTGGAGGCAATGTTGGCCCTGTTGTCTTTGAACTTATAAAACCACAAATCCTTCATTTTGACATTTTGTACTAATAAAAGAGAATAGACAAAATTCAAGTGTGAATCTTTCATTATGGAGTGTTGTTATGAAGAAAAGGAATTATGCTGCAGACCATAATTTAGTTTACTAAATGTGAACTGGGCTCCTTTGACAGTTAAGCTCTATACAGAAATTCCAAACAATTCCTAAGCTCTTTCCCAGTGAGCGGAATATTGAAATAGGCTTTTATGTGAAATATTTTAATCAGTAGTGATCAGTAGTAGTCCCATAGCAATTAGCACCTAAATTAACAGGGAAGTAATTTGAAGATACTGACTGAGGATGACTAGGCACGCTTTTGGATTTTCTCTCAAGTTTCTGGAAACTTCTTTAAATATTATTCTGGAATACGAGTACCTTCCAAAACTTGACTAAATAGAAGTTGAATAGTGGTTGTCCTTTATGCATTGAATAAGTGCAGCTCTCATAAAGTGAAATTTTGTTTCCCTGGTTTGATAAGAGATTATGTTTACTGCTTCCCAATTGCAAGTATGCCCACTGAACACACATATGAGCAGAAGATTCAAGTTGTATGCTTTTTTTTTCCAGGACAGTGAAGATCTCACGTTATATTTCTATTTATGCTCTGGTTGTTCTATCTCAGTGAATGCCTAGGTTTTCAAGAAGGAGCAAAGTGAAACTTCTGGCATTTAAGTAATTACTTATTATTATACAAATGTCTTCTGCAATCTCTAGGAATGCAGTCAAAAACTGCTTTCCAATTAATATCATAATGAAGTTTAACTTGGGGAAAAGCAAGTCACCAACATAAATGAAAATATTAAAAACTCATAGTTGTTCTTCATTTATTTTCTAAGTCTCAACATTAATCACTTGATTTTCTAAATGCCCTGGCCAAATGGGTGTATTTTGGCATAAAACAGGAAAGTCAGCAGACCAATCTGCGAAGTCATTTTTTATTTCCTTACAGTGTAAATGACTGCTTTTGTCTGAGAAAAAAGAAAAGATAGAGATTTTCTAGTTAATTTTTTAAAGTTATCATTGTACGTAGGGGTGATTTCTGAAATATTTCAATCTTCACAAAAAAAATTGGAATAAAATACTCACATGAGCTGAAGTGTAAGGTAAGACTGAGAAAAACATACAAAATAGAGGAGTATAGACAAGTTCAGAAGGTATATGACATAATATCACAGAAATGCAGTGGGATGAATTACACAACTGGAATACTGTGATTGAGAGCTACAAGCTTTTTAGAGGGGATAGGAAGGGCAGGAGAGGCAGAGGAGTTGCCCTGGCAAGAACTGGATAGACTGCAAAGAGCTGCCTCTGAGAAATAGGTGTGATCAGACTGAGAGCTTGTGGGTTAAAATCAGGGACCAGACCAACAAAGGGCATCTGGTGGTTAGAGTCTACTACAGGCCACCTGATCAAGGGGTGCCTGTGCAGAAGTTTTCATACTTCAGCTATAACATGTGTCATACTCACAGGCTGTCGCCTGCAGAGTAGATCATTAAAGATGTTAAGACTGGAGGCATTCTGGCCTGTTGTGACCATGCCCTGGTTGAGTTTGTGATCTCAAGGAGTATGGGCCTGGCAAAAAAATAGAGTCAGGACCCTGAAATTCAGAATAGAGAACCTCCATCTGTTTAAGGAATTACTGAATTCGATTCGATGGGAAGCCATCTTGAGGGACATGGGACTGAAACAGAGCTGTCAGCTGACACCTTTCTGAGAGCAGAAGAGCTCTCCATTTCCCAGAATAAGAAATCAAGCAGAGGATGCAGGAAACTAGTATGTCTGAACAAGAACCTACTGGTCAAACTGAGGGGTAAGAAAGAAATGTACAGGTAGTGCAAGGAGGGATGTGTGGCCAAGAATGCAGGGATGACGTCCAGACATGGGATCAGGAAAGGCAAGGCTCAGATGGAACTGAACTGTCGAGGGGTGTGAAAAATAATAAGAAAGTGTTCTATAAGTAAATTAGTCAGAAGAGACAGGCAAAGGGGAGTGTACCCCCTCTGACAAATGAGAAGGGAGAAATGGAACCTGTACTAGATTGGGGGGGGGCCCAGGGCAACATGATCTAGTGGCTGGAAACCGCAGACCCCCATGGCAAAGGGCTGGAACTATGTGATCTTTAAGGTCTCTTCCAACTCAAGCCATTTTATGATTCTTATCACAAAAACAAACAAACAAAAACAAACAAAAAACCATCACCAATGAAATAAACATCCCTCAAAGGACCAGTCTCAGTTATGTAGAAGCTCTTTAAGTGACAGAAGTACACATAGCAGGTGTTTGAAATGGTTATGGTCAGATGAATACACCTGTGCAAGAATTACTGATCAGTCAGAATATTCTTGGCCTTGAACCCAGTTGTACACCTGTACCTTTAAGATAACACTACTTCAGCCTTGTTTTGTCAATTCTGAGATCCTTTCCACTTACTATCTTAATGGAATTGTTTTCTTTACAAAGAGTGTCTCGTATGATCCTATGTTTTTGGTACTTGGAAGAAAGCAATGTTGATAACACATTGATGTTTATGATTTTTGCTTAGCAGAGCCAAGGCTGTTGGGCCCAAGGATCTGGGAAGGAACAAAACTAGGGCAGCTGGCTTAAATTGACCAAAGAGATATTCCATATCATATGACAGCATGCAGAAGGAGTTTTGAAGGGGGGTGAGAGTTGATCTTTATCTCTTCCATTGCCTGGGGGCCTAGCTGGGCATCAGTTGCAGGAGGGGAGGGATGGTGAACAATTGCTTATGCATCACTTGTTATATACATTTGTGTATACATAGATAGATATAGTCATAACTGTTATCCTTTTCCTTTTCTCTGTCTTAGTAAATATCTTGATCTCAACCCATAAGCTTTACTTCCCTCTCCCCCCCCAGTTCTCTCCCCATCCCACTGGGAAGGAGGGAGTAAGCAAACAACCGTGCAGTGCTGAGCTACCTGCTGGGCTAAACCACAATACTCACATAATTTTGTCCATCACTATTTTACTTGATTGTTGATCATTCTCTTCCTTCTCTAGTGATTCCTATTCAAAATGATCAGACCACTGGCAGAGAGACTCTTCCACTCTTGATAAGACTATTTTTCCAAGCAGTTGTCAATCCTCGGAGATTTCTGGTATCAGGTGAACAAACATTTGTTGATCCTCAGGATCTTTCTAGTTCTTGCCCCTCACTGGAAGAATTCAAGACATGTCGCCTCATTTACCATGCACTTGATCATTACTCCCATAGTCTTGAAGTCCTTTTTAAAGCTTTCCTTGTCACCTCTAGTGACGGTGTTGATGAATGTTCATATAGAAAAGCAGGAAAGGATAACAGAGAGCTAGATCCCTTAGTAACCTGTCTAAAATATAGAATCATAGAATCATAGAATTAGCTAGGTTGGAAAAGACCTACAAGATCATCTAGTCCAACCATCCACCTACCACCAATAACCCCACTAAACTATGTCTCTCAACACTACATCTAAATGTTTCTTGAACACAAGAATATCTTACATGCAAGCCCCTGAAAAGTAGCAATCCTCCTTAGATGTCAGCTCAGGTCAGTTGATAGGGTTCTTCCACCCTCTGCTGCAAGGTCTCCCACTGACAAAACTGGCTATTTCTTTCTATCCTGTGTTTCAGGCTCACCTGGGACAGAAGCTGCATTCAATAACATTCCTGTACAACTTGGATAGCTTCACCCTCTTATTGAAATACCATCAAGGACAAAACTCCCAAAATTACAGAGACACTTAAGACCTAAAATTCCCACAGAGATCTCCTCCTAACATCAGCTAAAAATGTGTTTTACTGTCCCTAATCAGGTGTCAGCTGGGACCAAATCCTTAAGCATTCATTGATTAAGAACAGAGGATAGCTTGTCAGAAGCCACTTGAGCTTGTTGAGAAACTTGCCACAAGTAAATGTTCTGATTGTTGTCATTACTTGGAGTAGCAGTATCTTCAGGGTCCTTAAAGCATTTCTGGGGGTCTCTTAACAATCTCAGGTAGGGTCTCTAAAAGATTGAGAAAAGTCTGAAAACATATCCCAGAAAATACTGTACAAACGTTGGTCTCTTTTCTGAGCTGCAACTGTAACTTTTTTGTGTGTGAAATAAGTACGAAATACAGCGAACTGTAAATTACATTGAAAGTAGATCAAACTGATTTACCTTCTCAGCTCTGCAGTTACAGAGAAATGTTGCAGTTCTAAATAGTCTTAGAAAAGAATTGGAATTCTGCTTAATTTGTTATTTAGAATATATTTTATTCTTACAATAGCATATTGTCAAAATACCTATTTCATATGAACATATTTCAATTTTTTTTTCAGTGGGATGAAAAAGTGAATCTAGAAGTGTCCTGTGAAGTGAGCATAAGTAAGCATTTATGTAATTAGAAAAAGACTTACCTTCTTTTGTCAATTTTTTAAAAAATCAGAATTAAACTTTCTAATGCACTTGCTAGAAATCAAGTCCTTATCTTGGTTTGATGAAAATAAATTTATCAGCGCCTTCCATTTCTACGTTAAGCTGTATGTCTCTTTGATGGATTGCTGCAAAAGAGTATGAAAGCAGGAAAAAGCAAAGAGAATAGCCTGAAAGGACAGGGGGTTTCTTTCCATTATTCTTGAAGGAATTAATTTCATGGTAGCTCTAGAGGAACAAGTAAGTAATAATCTGCCAAAAAATAATAATAAAATTACCAATATAAAATTCTGGCAGTGAATTCTGTACCAGAAAAAAAGCACAACACTGCTATGTATGTAATTCATTTCCCTGGGAAGAGAAAAAGAGCATGAATTGTATATGGCAAGTATGTAGATTCATTGCTTAATCTTGATCTTGAGGATGCTCAGATACAGAAATTATAAGAATGAACACATGAGCTTACATAGTCATTGTCTTTCCCCACAATCCAATATCTGAACAGGTAATGAATTTTAAATATGAAGGAAGGAAAGAAGTTTTAATTAATCTGTGAGCAAGCATTTATGAAGATAAATGAAAGTAGTAATCATGATGAAAGACAAGTGAAAAAAAGCCTACTTTTTATTTTGTTGAACAACTACTGAGAATGAAAGAAGATACTTTACAACAAGGGTGTCAGAACTATTGGTTTGCCTGGGCCACATTGAAGAAAAGGAGTTGTCTTGGGCCACGTGTAAAATATATACTGGTTGATATATAACCCCCCCCGAAATCTTTATTTTTGTATTTTTATTAAAAAATAAAGAAAATAGAGAAACAAACAGTTGGGATATGTAACCTTGTTTTTGTGAAATGAATGCGTCGGTGTCTGGTTCAATGGAAGTGCTTGCGATTGTTAGTGAGTTCTCAAGGTGTTTATAAGAGATTTTCGATTTAATTTTACTTTCACTTTCATCCCTGAAAATAGGTGCTCAAAAATGTACACGCTGCCAAAAAGCAATGGTGTGAATAAGGTGTGCTTATGCAGTGATATTTTTCTGTGGTATTAATTTCTTACAGAAATCTACTAAAAAGGCATTATCAAATTTTTGAGTTGAATTCTTGATTGCGGCTCTATACATTTGATTTGAAATTTCACAGGTAATGTATCTAAATCAACTGAAAATGAAGTCACAAATATACAAAAAAATTGATGATTTTTCTTCTGCAATATTGAAACCTATTCTCAAATTCATTTATGAAATCAGAAAGTATAGCTGCATATTTTTTGCTGTTCACAGGACTATGTTGAGCCTTTGTATCAAAATGCATAACCCTATTTGACATAACTTGAGTCAGCACTGCACTCTGCCCTCCCCTTTTCCTGTTTTCAGCTCAGACAGTGCCAATCACACACTGATGTTGTTTGTTGCTGAGCAATGGGTGTGTGCCCAGGGCCAGGCTGCTTAACTGTCATCTTGTCTAGTCATTTTGGAAGTTATCCAAAGCCCACTAAAGCAAGTGAAAAGAATTTCCAGTGTTTAAATGCTTTCTAGATAGGACAGTTGGGCCTTGATTAAAAAACCATTAAGCGGATACACTCCTTTAAGCATTGGTATACTTAAATGTAATGGCACTTCAGCATCAAATGAAAATAAGGTATATTTCATTATTTTGTGGTGTGTACTTGGTAACTGAAAGGCTGGTTTTTATATTTGCAAATGATTATATTTGTTTCGAGATAATGGAGTATAATAAATCTTTCTGAGGAAAAATATTAAGAAAAAGGCTTACTTCATACAGTTAGAAAACATGGCTACATTCCCAGGGATGAGAGAAGTAGGGTGAATAGCATAAGTTAAGTACCTAGATACTTATGTTCAGCATTTTGGAGCCACTAGAATTCACAAAATATAACTGCTATCTATGAGCCTCTTATTGCCACCACTTGGTATGTAATTAATTGGCTCAACAACTTGAAAACTTAGGCAATCAAAATGAACACATTTGTCACTGCTGAAGAATTCAATGGGAATACCTGATCCCACAATAAAGCAAGTACTACTATTCATTCTTTCACTTGTTGAAATAGTGGTGATAGTACTGAGTTGCTCTTTCGTCAGTAGGAATTGGGTAAAAGTATGGGAGCCTCCTGGCATGCAAGACCATGAAGCGAGTGTATGCTAAAATGTGTATACTGGTATTATTTTTTTGACATGTTAGAGGCTCTAGAACTTTCTGTGATTGAACAGATGTTAAATGAAGTTTAAAGCTCAGTTTGAAAAGCAGTTTCCCACAACACCAGTTATCAGTTTCCTGTGTGTTTCTCATCAATCTGTTGTTTCAGAGGCTCAGCACGTGACAGAGCAAACTTCTTCCTGACAATGATAATTGCTGTTTTTATCAAATTCTATTGTGCTGTTCAGTTTTCTCAGCCATCAACATAGAAAAAGACTTGCTCAAGGGCTTCAGTAATGTGTTTAGAATCCCTTTCCACTGGACTGACAGATATTGTCTGAGTAAAGAATTACCCAGAATTTGAAGCAGTCAAGTGGCATCTATACAAATATTGAAAGGAAGCTGTTCTTGACATTTCGAAGACTTGCAGACTATCATAATTTTGTTTGCCTGAAAATTTAATCAATTATTCTGGAGATAAATATATACAATAGGTATTTACATTTTGTCCTTTGAATATACCTGTTCCTGAACTGAGGAGGAAAGGGGGATATTGTACTAATCTTTCAGCGAAACTTCAGCATCTCCTGAACAAAATCCTCTAATATGCAGAAGCTTGCCTCTGAACTATAATGTTGATTTTTGTCTCTTGCAAATAAAGAAAGATGTAAAACCTTCCAGGTCACTGCTACGTATTGAGCAGTCCCTTCATAGGAGTACACTGGAACAAATTCTATCTGTCCGTGACAATTATAACCCACAGAGAAACTTAATGTACCAGTCACTAAGGTATTCTGTGTGAACCCTCCATGTTCATTTTACAGCATTTCAGGAAGAATGTTTGAAGGTATGAAAAATATAATGTGTAAACCAAAGGCAGCGAAGTGATGATGAGTATGATAGTATCCTCAGTTACAAGAATTGTATCTGATGACAGATAAATCCAATGGGCTGTAACTTCAGTATATAATCATTTCTTACATTTTTGTGTTAACCTCAAAAATAAGCTGTGAACTGTTAAATAGAATAGTTTATATTTCTTTTTTCTTCAATTTTTTATTTTTTTTTCTAGCAGATGTTTTTGATTGTCACTATTACTTCTCACTTTCAAGCTCCTAGAAAGGCTGTAAATATTCAATTTCTTTCATCTTTTCTTGATTTTAATAACTGATAGACTTAAGCAAGATGCATATTGCAAACCTTCATACTTGTCACACATACACAGTGATGGTGGTTGCACTGATGCAATGAATGTATCAGATTATTGGGTGTTGAAAGCTCCCAAGCTTCCACTGATTTAATCAAAGTGATTATCCTTCTGATTTATGTTAATGATCCAGAAATCCTCTTCCAATGACATCAAATCTTCTTTTTGTCCTGAAAAATATGCATAGAATGAACTGCACTTCATCAGAGAAAGGTGGTTCCAACAGTTTCTGTATTAACTTTTCTTGCTGTTGTGGATTATATATTGATCATCAGCACTGCAAATAGGGAACATATAGTAAGTAAAATCAAAACAAACATTTGTTATGTTTTTCATGATCTTATTTGCTAAAAGAAAGCTTAAAACTGTCAGAACCTTAGAGTACAGTTCAACGACACAGAAGCCATGATATTTAAAAGGATGTCAACGGTTTACGGGCGTTCGGTCTGGTTCCGTGACGAAGGGGATGGGGGATCCACGGGCCCACGCCCCGGGAAAAGGGAAAAGGGGAAAAGGGTAAGGAGATGGCCCTGAGAGCAAAGAACAGAGGCAACAATCTGAGGAGAAACAAACTAATTTACTAAATAAGATATCAGAATGCAAAACAACACACTATAATACAATATAATTACAATTTAAGCTGATAAATCCAATACAGAGAGAGAGAATGTCCCAAAATCAAGGTAGGCCTTACTCTACTACTGACAATAAGATGGCTGGAGAGCGAGGTGCTGCCAAGACGAGAGACGGAGGAAAAAGGGACGAGGTCTTGTGATCTGCAAGTTTTTATACTGCAAGATTTTATCTTTTCCCTCCGGCTGGAAAAAGGTAACAGAGGAGCAAAGTGCCGTGGGGAATGTAGTAGTCCTTCTCTGAGAACCAGGTACATCCACTACATGATGTTATGATATGGAATACCAATAACCAAAAATCACAAAACCATGACAAAGGAGTATCAAAGACAGTTAAATGCAGGAAACATGTATTATAATTGAACAAGTAGAGTCAACGAAAGCATGGTGGTACACATCTTCATAGAATCATAGGAAGTGAATCATAGAATGGCTTGAGTTGGAAGAGACCTTAAAGATCATCTAATTCCAAACACCTGCTATGGGCACCAAATACCTGCCAACCACTAGATCGGGCTGCCCAGGGCCACAGCTTTTCTGAGCAACCTGTTCCAGTGCCTCATCAGCCTCTCAGTGAAAAATGTCCACCTGGCATCTAACCTTAATTGCTCCTCTTTTATTTTAAAGCTATTTCCCCTTGACCTGTCACTATCAGGTTGCGTGAAAAGCGGGTCTCCTTCCTGAATGTAAGCTCCCTTGAAGTATGGGAAGACCACTGTGAAGTTTCTCGGGAATCCTTTCTTCTCCAGACTGAGCAAGCCCAGCTCAGTCTTTCTTCAAAGAAGAGGTACTTCAGCTCCCCTTTATTTCTGTGGACCTTCTCTGGACTCACTCCAACAGCTTCATGTCTTTCTTGTGTTGGGCACTCCAGGCCTGGATGCAGTACTCCAGATGGAGCCTCAGAAGGGTAGACTAGAGAGGGACAATCACCTCCCTCACCCTGCTGGCCACTCGTCTTTTGATGCAGCCCAGAGTACAGTTGGTCTTCCAGGCTGCAACCACATACTGTTGGCTTGTGTCAAGCTCTTCATTCACCAGAACCCTCAAGTAATTTTCCACAAGGCTGTTCTCAATGAGTTCTCCCAGACTGTATACATATATGGGATTCCTCTGACCTAGTACCTTGTGCATGACCTTGTTGAACCTCATTAGGTTCACGTGGGCTGAATTTTTGAGCTTGTCCAGGTCTCATCAGGTGGCATCCCTTTCTTCTATTGTATCAACTGCATCATTCAGCCTAGTGTCATCAGCAAACCTGCTGAGAGTGCACTCAATCTCACTATCTAGGTCATTGATAAAGATGTTGAAGTGTGCTAGTCGCAGGAAAGTCCCCTTGGGGACACCATTCATGACTGGCCTCCACTTGGAGACAGATCCATTGACTACAACCCTCTGGCTGTGACCATCCAACCAATTCCTTTGCCACTGAATAGTCCATCCTTCAAATCCATATCTCTCTAATTTAGAGATAAAGAGTAATGTGGGACTATGTTATCCTTTGTCCACTGATTCTATAACTTTGTCATAGCACACCTGATTTGTCAGGCATGAAGCTGTGCTGGCTGCCTCAGATCACTTCCTCATCCCACATGTGCTTTAATTTGTCTTTCAGAAGGATCTGTTCCATGATCTTCCCAGGCACAGACATGAGTCTCAATGAACTGTAGCTCCTGGGTCTTCCTTTCTCAAAAATGAGAGTGATGTTTCCATTTTTCCAGTCATCATGGACTCCACCTGACAGCCATGACTTTTCAAATATGATCTTGAGTGTCTTGGCAACTGCACCTTCCAGTTCCTTTGGAACCCTGGGACACATGTCATCCAGCCCCATAGATTTGTGCAGATTCAGTCTAATGAGGTGGTTTTGGACTTGCTCTTTGCTTACAGTGGGAGAGATTTTTCTCCCCTGACTCTCACCTACAGTTCAGGGACATGAGAGGCATCGGAAGCTTGAATGCCAATGAAAACTAAGGAAAAGAACGTGCTGTGTATCTCAGCCTTCTCCATGTCTATTGCTGTCATTTCTTTCTTCTCATTTATCAGAAGAGTTACATTCTCCTAGTACTCCCTAGGGGTTCTAATGTACCCATACAATGTGTTGTTATTTTTCACATCCCTTGCTAAGTTCATTTCCATCTGGACCTTGGTGGTCTTGATCCTGTCTCTACCTGTTCAGATGGCATCCCTATATTCTTCCCAGACCACCCATCCCTGCTTGCACTGCCTGTACATTTCCTTCTTATCCCTCAGTTTGACCAGCAGGTCCTTGCTCAGTCATGCTGATTTTCTTCCTCCTCTGCTTGATTTCTTGATCTGGGTGATGGAGAGCTCTTGTGCTCTCAGAAATGTGTCCTTAAAGTACTGCTAGCTCCATTCTGTTCCTGTGTCCCTCAAGACCATTTCCTATAGGATCTCATACATTGCACAAGAAGGACATGGAATACATAAGAAGGACATGGAGTTGTTGGAGTAGGTCCAGAGGAGGGCCACGAAGATGATCAGAGGGCTGGAGCACATCCCCTACGAGGACAGGCTGAGAGAGCTGGGGCTTTTCAGCCTGGAGAAAATAAGACTCCAAGGAGACCTTATAGAAGTCTTCCAGTACCTGAACAGGGCTTACAGGAAAGCTGGGAAGGAACTTTTTATAAGGGCAGGTAGCAACAAGATGAGGAGAAATGACTTTAAACTAGAAGAGGGTAGATTTAGCCTAGATATTAGGAAGAAATTCTTTACTGTGAGGGTGGTGAGACACTGGAACAGGTTGCCCAGTGAGGTTGTGAATGTCCCCTCCCTGGAAGCATTCAAGGCCAGGCTGGTTGGGGCTGTGAGCAACCTGGTCTAGAGGGAGGTATCCCTGCCTATAGCAGGGGGGTTGGAACTAAATGATCCCAAAAGGTCCCTTCCAACCCAAACCATTCAATGATTCTATGATTCTATGATTAATTCCTTAAACACAGTGTCTAGGAGTTGGAAAAGCCGTCTAGTGTACAGTAAGGAGTAAGATTTGTTCTAGATAGCACATTAGACCATTTTTACATGGAGATTTATATGGGTTAAAAATGGCAACTAATTTGGTACACAAAGTTTAAGCCTCTTAGACCAAATCACACATGATATCCAAATTTGTCTGAATAAAAAAAATGCAATAGATACAATGAATAAAAGGTGTTAATTAATTTAATTTGTCCCTTTCAATCAGATGCATTCAAATTTGTATCTTCCTTTTGATTAAAACAAAACGCTAGTCTTTGGCATTGTTCTAATGTCTATGGAGTTGCAATATTCCGCAAATTTTTGCTTTTTCACTTCCATCTTATGACTTTTCTGATAGTAAAGAAGCTAACAGCTGGGATGAAATTAAGAATTTGGTTTGATGTGATTAAAATTTTTCTATCTGTAATGCCTAAATTAATATCTTAAATTGCCAAAGAAATTGTCAGGGGAATTCTAGCTTTGTCTGTCCGTGGTTCTACCCTAGCAGTTCACAATGAATAGTACTCTGTACGCCTTAGAATCATAGAAACATTAAGGTTGTAAATGACCTCTAAGATCATCTAGTCCAACCACCCACCTACCACCAATGTTACCGACTAAACCATATCTCTACATACCACATCTACCCCTTCCTTGAATTCCTCTAGGGACAGTAACTCCACATCTTCCCTGGACAGTATGTTCCAGTACGTCGCCACTCTTTCTGAGAATAAATTCTTCCTAATATCCAACCTGGTGCAGCTTGAGGCCATTCCCTCTTATCCTGTCACTAGTTACTTGAGAGAAGAGGCCAACCCCTACCTTGCTACAACCTTCTTTCAGGAAGTTGTAGAGGGCAATAAGGTCTCCCCGAGCCTCCTCTTCCCGATATTAAATCCCAATTCCCTCACCCGCTCCCCATAACACTTGTGTTCCAGACCCTTCACCAGCTTTGTTGCTCTTCTCTGGTCATGGTACAGGTCCTCAATGTCTTTGCTGTAGCATGGGGCCCAAAACTGAACACAGTACTCAAAGTACAGCCTTACCAGAGCTGAATACAGACGAATGATCACCTCCCTGCTCCTGCTGTCTACACTATTTCTGATGCAAAACAGGATGCCATTGGCCTTCTTGGCCACCTGAGCACACTGATGGCTCATGTTTAGCCAGCTGTTGACCAACACCCAAAATCCTTTTGCAGCTTTCTAGCCATTCTGCCCCACGCCTGTAGCTTTTCCTAGGGTTGTTGTGACCAAAGTGCATGACCAAACATGTGGTCTTGTTGAACTTCATCCTATTCAGCCCATCAATCCAGTCTGCGCAGATCCCTCTGTAGGGCCCTGCTACCCTAGGCAGAATGACACTTCCCCCCCAAGTTGGTGCCACCTGCAAACTTTCTGATGGTGGACTCAATTGCCTCATCCAAAACATCACTAAAGATATTAAACATAAAACCTTACAAAGTATAATAAAATTGCTTTGCTAGGCATTTGCTTTAGTGCTGCATAGTTTTAGAAAGATGCTAGGATACTAACAACACAGGAGTCTACTAGGTTGTACTTGACTCTCATTTTCCCTCACATTAGCTGCACTAAAGGAGGTTGACCTTCGTTCAACCTAAATGTTGTTGATTCAGTTATAAACATATGTACTAATATGCTAATTTGAATTGTATCCATTATGCATTTTAGTTTTGAATTTTGACTCGTGGGAACAAATTCTCAGGACTGGATAAAATCAGTGAAGTGATTAACACAAAGCTTTCCAAAATTACTGTTTATTGTAGGAGGCTAGCCTTCCCACAGCGAGTCTTACTGCAGGGAAAACATTGACCAAAAAGTAGTTTAAGCTTTTTAACACAATTTTTTACATGATGTTTGCCTGTTTCTGTTCAGATTAAAAAACTTTCAAGATATATTCTTCTAAGAATAGTAGTGGTACTTGATGGACAAGTCATATACTGTATTATTGTCAAATTGAAAATAGACCTAAACAGATCTTTATACACAGATAGATACTGCAGTAGCAGATATTTGATTTTTTATAGATTTTTATAAAATTTAGATAATAATAATTTGGAAAGAAGTGTTGTGACTCTCCAAATTGCAGATTTTCATTTTGATGAATGCATTTGGTTGTAACATGTTAAATCCCAAAATTAGGTGTCAGAACTTTGATCTTAAGAGTGACAGGGAATTGGACATTTCAAATAAAAAGACAGAAATCTATAACAAAAAAAATCTCATAATAATCTAGTGAAGTAATGTAGAACCTGGCAAGAAATAAACTCAAAGCAACAAAATTACAAGAAACTCAGCAAAAACATTTCAAATAAATGCATATAAACATTTACAAAAAAGGCGGTATATTTCCAGTTTTGACAGTAGCCAATATGTAGGCATCCTGAAGCAGTGTTAATAGCACACCCATGTTTTGGTGGCTGCTGGGTAGGAGGAACACACCTACGGAGGAGCTGTTGCATGGGAAGGGATTGGCTAGGTTTTGGTCAGCAGGTGGTGAGATGTTGCATTGCTAATAGGGCACCAGCTGACAAATAGTTGTACTGGTAGCTGAGCATCAGTCAGCAGCAACTAATTACATTGCAGATACATATGTCTATATGCATGTATTATGACTGCATTTTAGTTCCTATTTTCCTTTTCTGTCTTAGTAAATAGGTTTTATCTCAACACGAGTTGTATTTTGTTTCCACTTCTCTTCCTCATCCGACCTGTGGAAGACTAAGTGAAGAGCTGCATGGTGCATAGCTGTCTACCACATTAATCCAAAACAGTAAGAAAAGACTAGGTATATTTTTTCCCTTTTGTGGCTATATCCCTGTCAGGTATGCTGATAAGCTTAACATTCAAAATTAGCATCTATAAATTGGAAAATATAGCACTTTCCAATGCTTTATTGCATTCAAATGAATATTTTTTCTTACTTTTAAATATTATGAAAATGCTTTTGCTACTCATTTCTCTTTAAATAGAATAAAGGAACAAACTCTACGTGGCTGTGGGTTTTTTTGTCCCATGGGATAACTTTGCTATCATGGACTTATTCAGAAGTTCTGCTTTCCATAACTTTAATAGATTTCCCTGCTGCAATCCTTTCTTAAAAAAAAATAAAAAATCAGATGGAAGAAGAAAAACTATAATTTCTAAGCAAAACAATAATTTATTTAGATGGAAAGCATGAAGTGTCAGTATAGGAGCTGCTTAAGCTCAGCGGAGACTCTCAAAAGAAGACAGAAGTTACAGTCTCTCAGTTTTTTTTGCGCATTTCACTATGGGCTTGTAGGTGGTACCTCAGGGACTCTGATGCAGAATGCAGGATATTACTTTGACAGAAAGGGGTAGCCTCATGAAAGATTTATGTGAATATTGGTATGTGCTCTATGTTATATTATACTGGTAAGGATATATGATTTCCACTTTCCTAGAGAGGTGAGAGTTCAAATAGTTAATGTGGAGACCATCAGTGGCCAATTTATCACAGGATTTTAAGAACTGGATTAACAGTAAAAGTTGTCATCTCTCTACAGCCTAGTTTAATCTCATACCATCTGTATTTTTCTAGTACAGAGTTTTGGTGAGATATTGATAGGGATGAGACATCTTTTCCATTATTTGGATGATCTGAAGAAATGCATTAGAGAGGATCACAGTGGCAGATAAATTGTTTTGTGTATGAGAGACTTTTTAAGGGATATTGTTTGGGGAAAGCAGACAGGACAGTAATAGAGAAAAGGAGGAGAAGGGGGAGTTTTATCTCTTTGTTTCAAATGAAGGCTTTATTTTTCTCAAATTCTTTAGAACTACCATCAATTATAAATTACGGCAAGTTAGATGAGAAGAATCAGAGGAGTCATTAAATTATCACGGTGGTAAACTTGTAGAAATCTTTGGGTTGAATAGCTTGTTCCATTTTTTAAAATTGTATTTTATGAAGTAAGAAGAATCATAGAACAGTTTGAACTGGAAGGGACCTGAAAAGGTCACCAACTCCAACTCCCTTGCAATGAACAGAGACACCTACAGCTAGATCTGGTTGCTCAGAGCCCTGTCCAGCATGACTAGGCTTGGGGAAAATAACATCATAACCAAGAACATTATTATACCTCTCCTTTACATACTGAAAAGATGCTATCAGGTCTCCCTGGAGCCTTCCCTTCTCCCGGCTGAAGAGCCCCAGCTCTTTCAGCCTGGCCTTGTAGGGGAGGTGTGTTCCACGCCTTGGATCATTTCTGTAGTCCTCCCCTGGTCAGACTCCAACAGGTCCATAACTCTCCTGTACTGAAGACTCCTCATCTGGATGAAGTACTCCAGGTGAGATCTCACTAATGCAGAGCAGAGGGGCAGGATCACCTCCCTCACCCTGCTGGCCACGCTTCTCGTGATGCAGAATACATTTGGCTTTCTGGGCTGCGAGGGCACATTGCTGGCTCATGTCCAGCTTCCCATCCACCAGTCACTCCAAGTCCTTTACAGCAGAGCTATGCTCTATCCTTTCATTCCCCAGCTTGTACTGATAGCAGGAGGTGCCACGACACAGATGCAAGACCTTGCACTTGGCTTTGTTGAACCTCTTAAAGTTCTCCTGGTTCCATTGCTTAAGCCTGTCTAGGTCTCTCTAGATGGCATCCCATCCCTCAGGTGTTTTGACTGCACCACACAGCTTGGTGTTATCTGCAAACTTGCTGCGGTTGCATTTGATTCTATGTCTTCAGGGAACTTTATTACATAGTATATATAGTAATTATTTTATATTATTTGGCCCAGAAGGCCAACAGTATTGGGCTGTGCCAAAACAGAGGTGGCCAGCAGGGTGAAGGAGGTGATTATCTCCTTTTACTCTGCCCTCATGAGGACACCCTGAAGTACTGCATCAAGGACATGGGGTTTCCAGCATGAGAAAAATGTGGAGCTGTTAGAGCTGGTCCAAAGGAGGGCTGTGAAGATGATCAGAGGGCTGGAGCACCTTTTCAATGAAGACAAGGAGAGGCAACTGGGTTTGTTCAGGCTGGAGAAGAGAAGATGTGGGGAGACCTCATCAAAGTCCTTCAAGACTTAGAAGGAGCTTGTATACAAGAGGGAAACAGACTTTTTACACAGGTAGACAGTGGTGGGACAAGGAGACAATGGTGACTAAAGGACAGGAGATTTGGATTAGATGTCAGGGGGAAAATTTTCACTGAGGGGGTGGTGAGGTGCTGGAACAGGTTTCCCGGAGAAGCTGTGGATGGTGCATCCCTGGAGGTGTTCAAGGTGAGGTTGGATGGGGCCCTAGGTAACCTGATCTAGTGCCCTGTTTAGTAGTTGGCAACCCTGCTCACAGTGGGGTGGTTAGAACTTGATGATCTTTGAAGTATCTTCCAAGCCATGCCATTCTATGAAATTTCAACAAAAATTCTAGATATGTTTCTAAAAATCACCTACTATTTTTCTCTGTAGGCAGTTTTCTTATAGCTTTCTTATATATAAAGGTCTATTTTCAATATCTAAGGACATAGAGAAGTTCTCTGACATGATCAGTTGAACCCTGCAATTCTCAAAGCAGGTCTGATTAGCTATCACAGTATCATATACATGTCATAGAAATCATAGTATCGCTTCATAGAATCATATCATATCATAGAATCAAACAGTTCACACACTGTTCTTTGCTCTATGTTTTGCACTTGAAGATGTAGAATAACTGAAGATAGCTTGCAAAAGAATAATGTGAATGATTTAAAGTCCAATAAACATGAAAGAATAAGTTATTTTCTCTGTGAAGACAAGAAGAGAAAAGAAAATGATGACCACTTTCCATTCCTATGAAAGACAAAGCAAGTAGTACTGACTTTAACTTGCAACAAGACGGATGTATGTTAGACAGTGGGTAAAACCTCTAATGTTATTAATTAAGTGTTGAAAAAGGTTGCCTGTACAGCTGTAGGTCTCCTGTATTATATGACACAATAAGAAGAACTCAGAATAATGATCTAGTTACAGGGGACTCCTGCATTGAAACATGAGGTGAACTAGGTGACCTTCTGAGGTTTTCCCAGTCCTACAGGTAGGAAATTTAACACGTTCTCTTACCTGTAAGGTTATACTCATTATTTGTGGTTGAAATTCATCGGAGAATTAACAAAATTAAGTTCATGTGTCTGTGAGCCATAGTTCACAATTTTTTAGCAGTCTCACTAAAAGAACAAATTATATCCTTATTCAAATAAACAAGTATTTCTCTAAAACTGGCTTAAGAGAAAAGTGAAGAGACTGCTAGGTCTAAAAGTGACTCACCCAGGCTCAGGGAAACATCTGTGATATGTGTTTGTGTCCTGCAGCATGTGAATGAGGAGCAGATTTCAAACAGATTTTTTTTTTAAAAGTACAAATCCCAGCAGAAAGAATAGATCTAACATAGATAACTCTCAGTAGTAGAGTAATGCCACTCAAAACAAATGTAATTTGTGTGTGGAAAAGGGTAATTAGAATCCATGTTAAAATGTTTGTTTATGCTTAAGTTGAATAGAGTATCCATGGTAAGTTAAAACCTAGTATGCTCTTAACAAAATTCTAATTAGTGAAAACAACAACAGCATACAATTCTATCCTGGAGGGATCTTCCCTTAATTAATGAAAGTAACGATACTTCATGCTTCAGAATGAAGTTGGTTTTTTGGGGGGGGGAGGGTCATAACTGCTAAACACATTCCATGTGTGTTTACATGCTGTATTTTTGTCTTTTTTAAATTCTATTGCTTAACTAACTCATCCTGAAAAGAATGAGAAGATTTTCTAAAAGTGTCAAAGATGACTAACCATGAGATTGGACAAGTTAGAAGCTAGGCAATTACTTTTAATTTATTTATGTATTCATTTTTCTATTTATTTTTAATACTTGCTTTGATACTATCAGAACCATCTGGAAGTTCATTGATTGATACAATTAACCTTTGTTTGCTAATTATTCTCTCTATATATAGAACGTGTATATATATATATATATAACTTGTTCTCTAAATCCTTTCTGTGTTTCTTTGCAGTTTGAGTAAACCAATCTCTTAAACAGAAACACAGAACCAAACTTAGGAAAATATTTTTGTTTAACCCTGCTAGCAAACATTAGCATTAACATGAAAAGTTTATTTTTGATGTATGAATCCCACAGCTCTCTGAAAAATAACAATACAGAAGTTCTATTATATCACATCTAAAAAAAAGGGTCGTGAGTAGCTAACAGAAAAGATAGTGAATTCCTAACCCAGAACAAAGGTAGAATTTTCTCATTAAAATTTTAAGAATAACAGAAAACTAAAATAATATGTTAAGGTAACTGTCAGTCAATTCTATATTATGCCACTCAACATTTGTAGCAGAATTTGGCAGACACTAGGCATATCCTGATGTCCACATCATAAAACGTACCAGAACTGAATGATTGTCCCATCTCTAGAAGAACTTAATCTTACAAGCTGCTGACATGAAACATATTGTCAGAAAACTGTTCTTGATGGCGGTTAAAAGAAGAGTGTAAGAAAAATTTCCTTGACTCTTGCTTTCCTTCTGTTGCACCCTCAAACTCATAATGAAGAACCAGATAATAGGTGGGTTTTTTTTTTTTCCAAATTCCATAGTAGTGTATAGTTGCATTTTTTTTCTAAGAGAAGAAGAGAGGCACCAAGTCTAGGTTTAGCCTAGTGAATCCAGTATTACTGGATCTTATGAGAGTAAATGAAGAGAGAATATTGATCAATGAATGACTAAGTGGAGATTAAGATCCTGCTCTCAGTAACTCTCTGGAAGGCTTAGTTCAAGTGGTACAAGCACCTCTGTAGTACGCACGCCTTAGGAAAAACTTCCCCATGTGAGAGATACCACTGTATTTTAGTTACCTATCTTTTTGGCATAAAGATAAATGTTCAGGTAAGGGTTGGCAATGTATATTTCTAAAGATCCTGTGTAGCTGGAAGGAAAGCTGATACGAGGGCCTTTTGAGCTGGAGAATAATTCTTTGGGTTTCAGGGCTCCTTTTAAAATTCTGTTTTACCTGCAAAAAAACTTGTTCTATTTCTTCCTAAATGATTGTTGTTGACCATTGCTGTCTTTGATATGAGAATAAAACATGCCATTTATTTCATATACAATCAAAAATTACGTGGAAACAATTCAGTGAACCGGTGCTTTCTAGATTTGAGTACCCTTTAAATCACCTAATAATGCAAGTATTGAACTACAAAAACACTTCTTAGAGCTATGTGTCAAGAAACTGTAGTCCAGATGCAAATCAGAGTTTCAGAATAACTACAAGTATAAAAGAACACTAAGCACAAAGATAACTGAACTATTGTTTAACTTTTGATCAAGAATTATACTTTTAAAATGCAACATTCTGGAGACACTTTTGAGTTTTGGAGTAGAAAAATGCTGATATTTGATTCTATCTTGATGACTAATTGCTGTCTGAAATATGATGGAGACAGTGAAGCTGCACAACTTGTCCTTCACGGAAAACAAGGAACTCTCTTTATCATACCTTGTGTCCTATTTAGTTTTCTAAGATTCAGTATGGCAGGAAATTCATACAGAATACCTCAGTCCTAAGACTGAGGGCTGAGCAAAAATGTGTGAATGGGGTGTATAACATAAGTGCTTTAAGAAAAATTCACATTAAAAGTTATGCAAATATATATATATATATGAGTGGGACATGAAGCGTGATATAACAAATTTTTAAAAAGTTGTGAATTAGAGACTAATTGAAAAATAGTTTATTTCTACTTTTTGTGTTTAATACTTGATATTTTGTTCCAATATTAGTTTTTTTTTTTTTTAATTATCATTATTTTCAGGTACAAACAACAGTGAGCAATGAGACCTATAAGTAAACCATACATCATGTGGAAAAAGTTGAAGAGTGATCATTTAACTTGTTTCTCTTCCATTCAGTTTTATGTTGTAAGAAATAATGTTTACTTCCAAGCAAGACACTTTTCCTGTCATTCGTTCTTTTTTTTTGTTACTCGTGACCTCAGACCTCTGTGAGAACTAGTAAAATTAGCTCCATAAGTTGTTCATAGGTAATTTAGAGCACATAACTGTACATGTATTATATAGAGAGTGTTTTATCTCCTTGTTTGTATATTTTCATTTTTTCAACACTAATTTTTTTTCTTCTATTGTTCAAAGAGATCCTCTGGCAAATTCGCAGCCAGCTTTGGTTTTACTCCTCTTACTATTCATTTCTGCAATCAATTACTGTATTGAATTTGAGGTAATTATCCTTAAGCATTAAGTCAGTCTACTTTGCAGAAGATTTTGCTCTGGGTAAATGGGCACTCAGCTGTCACCACTCAAGCAGGGCTCCTACTAAACTAAATTACAGTATTGCTTTGTTGAGGACTGTGGCTTAGAAATTAGAGCAAATATCCTGAAAACAAAATTGTTATTCTGAACAGACTCACAAAATAATTGGTTGACTTAAAATAAGGAAAATATTTCAAATTACATGCTGTCTACTCCTATTTTATTTCTTTCAACATTTTTATCTTTCTGTTAAAATAAACTTCAGGTTTCAAGTGAATTTGAATTTTCTAAACTGTGAAATGTATTTTCAAATTATAAGCATTCACTTTTAGGAAATAGTACACCAGTACACGGACACAAATACTTATTTGTATCTGTAAGCAGAATTATTTTAACAGAGGATACAATTGTTTGGTTTTATTCAAAAAATAACAATAATAATAAAGTAGGAGTGAGTAGAAAGAAAATATGAATTAAGCTAGAAAACTTTCTTATAACTTTCATAAGAAGTCCACAGAGACAAAACTTTGGTTTACTGGGATGATTTATTTTGGCATTTTTATTTGGAAATTCAGGTTTTGTCCAAATCTGCAAGATTAGAATCCCAAATTAAGAAGCAAAGGATACTAAAACGGTTAGGAGGTAAATGCTCTCAAATGAGAAGGGATTTTTGGAGGGTTATACCATCAAGATATAATATTTACATATAAAGCATACAAAACTTTTTTAAACAGACCAAACATCTTCAAAAACAAACAAACAAAAAAAACCAAAACAAACAAACAAAAAAAAACAGAACTGAAAAAAAAAAGAGAAAATGAACCAGTAACTTTGTAATTAGGGTCATTTCTGCTATTATTTTTGGAAGTACTGAGCATTAACAACTGTGCAGGAGCTGGTGATTCCTAGCACCAATAAAAAACAAACCATAGATGTTCCCCTAGTAGCTATTAAAGAATCAAATGGAATTGTTACTAATTAATCACTGCTTATGTTTCTTCTGCCTTGCCACAACAAAGGTGATTTTTATTAAATTCTATATTCATGTTTAAATATCATTGCCAGATGTGAACTACGGAATGGACAATAACGCAGTCATTTAACACTTTTATGATTCATTTTCACAGTGAAGTTAGTCAATTAATTTAATCTAAGCAGTTTAAGTTTGGAGTAGAGATACAGTGAATTCTCCCCATTAGACAGAATTTTCCTGTGTATATGAAATTAAAATTAAAATCTATTACTTACCTCTTACTGACTGAAGATTCAATCTGACTCCTCTACAGGATGATATTTTTGATCATATCCTTTTAAAAAAAAAATTATTATTCATGTAAGTTTTAGTTTAAAGGGAATTTACTATGTATACTTTCTGAACTCCATTGAGTAGGAAAATATTCTAACTTCTGCTGTTATTATTCAGTGTCTAATTTAACTGCATATTATTATTTTTTCTGAATAGATTTTCCTAAGTGGCATATGTCTCCCATTTAACTCTTTACTGTCAGATCTTATTAATGGGTATATGCTGAGACGTGGAAGCTTGTTCTTATATTCTATGTGGAAACACTCTATGTCTCCAGTGAAAATCTCCCTATCTCTCAATCTTATGGACAATTTATTGACTATATTCCTTACTGTTTTCAACTTTTTATATTACTTTTTAATAAGGTAAAACTTGTAGGAATGTGCACTTTTAGATACAATCGTCTCTTTAAAAAGAATTTTTTGTTCTTCAATTCGACTCTAAAATTTGAGTCAAAATTCTAGCACCTGGTCTCTGAAATCTTGAAAGTCAAATGTTATAAATGTTGGTTATTATTAAAATATTAAAGCAATTGTTATTGCTGGCCAAGCCTATTGGAAACATAATAATTATACAGAGACATGTTTGTATAACACTCAGATATTAATAGTTTTAGTAAAAGCATTCCAAAGTGTTAAGATCTATACTCTGGTGAGCAAAAGGCATTTTGGTGAGTTGCTGAAATGTGTCAGGTGATAATCAGATGTTCCTGCCTCAGTAAGTAACATATATGATAAATAAATCATAAAAAATCCAAAATAGTCTGTCGTCTATCAGAGATAGTCCCTGAGACATCTATTGACAGAGGGTTTATACTGTACTAGCAAAATTATGGGCTAAAGTGACATGATAGGCAATTTCTCTGTCTTGAAAGCCTGATTCACTTTCTTATGCAATTGAAATGTACAGACAAGGTAGTTCAAATTATCTCATGTTGGCTGATTGGTACTCTTTTAAACTGGTGGTGGAAATTGCATATGGAATGCACAATTCCTTTTTGTTGAGTAAGGTTCAAGGAAAGCAGAATAACTTTTACTGTTCATCATTTATTATGCTGTTACTTGCCTTGCAAGCAAAAGAAACCTGTAAGTTCTCTGATAAATGAGCTGGATAGATGCCTTGTTTCACCATTGCTTCCACATCTATCACCATGTCATGTTCTGAGTTATGTTGTGTCATAAGTTAGTATAGCAGTAAGTCCTGACAAATTTCAACAGATATAGATACATCTCTCATAACAAGAACATGTCTTTTTTTGTTCTTTGGGAAAGTCCAGTGATTGTCCAGAAACCCTGAAGTCCTCGGAAACAAATATGAACCAAATCAGATAATGTAATTGCTTTTCTACTTTGCAGATCTCAAAAAAAATAATGGAAAAGAGTGATTTCCGTGCTAGTCCACTTTGTAGAATACAGCTCTGTTGGGATAATTTTAAATAAATCATGAGTAGTATCTTTTTGTCATGGAAAAAAAATCAGTGTTATGAAATTGTAAAAATATTTTGAAAACTGAGCATTGAAGACCCTGAAAACCGTTTTTTAATTGAGTAGACTTTACACAGAACTTTTACATTTAAATTACATTTTATCACTGATAAAATATAGCCTGCAAGTTTTATAAAGGAAGGACGGATAAATGATCGAGAATAGGTTCGTGCTCTACACCTATATGTAAGTAGTTTGTTGAGATGAAGTAGTTTAAATAAGTCATAGTAGTATAGTTGTATAGTGCTTTTAGAAGATGAGCATTTTTATACAAACAATATTAAACACAGATCTCTACTCAACATTTACCTCTGATATCTAAAAAAGGTCTGTTCCGAATAGGTATACACTCTCATTTTCCAGTAATAGTCAAATTTAGTGCAAAATCAAACTTTTCTGTTATCTTTATCTTACAGGAAGACAGTGTTGCAAATGCAAAGTGATAAACAGCAACTAACTTAAAGTGTATTATTTTGTGTGTGTCTGTTTTGCAATATTTCTGTCACAGTTTATCTTAGGTAAAAGAAAATATGAGCTTAAAAAGTATAATAAGTTGCAAGAAAATAGCAGCTGTGCCTGAAATTGTACTTAGTATGGTTATTAACTTTTCTCTTCATTTTGTCAGTTGGTTCTCATTTTTAGGGTCTTGTGAACACCAGCTCTCTATTACAAGTCATTATGTCACTCCGTTTCATTGCTTGATTCTCACTTCATTGCAAAGAATCTGCATGACTAGGCATCATCTCCTCTAAACAACATCATGCCATTTAAACTTCTCTAAATAGTATTTTATGTCTGAAACAGATTCACTTTGCTATTCTGACACACCCACTCTTGTTTCTCAAACATATGAATGAAAAATTGCTGAATGTGGAATAAACAATTTATATGAGTTAAATATGATTTATTATTTCTAGTGAATTGTTTATCCTGTAGTTGAAATGCTAAGATACAGCTTCTATTTTTATATTCAGATGCCCAGATTAATACAAACAATATCACTAATTTGAAAAAAGTATCACTTTGTCTCAAATTCTGGATATTCTTTACAGTAAATCCAGCTTTTCTAAATAGCTTTTTTTTCCCCCCCCCCATTGATTAAGAGAATCAGACATTGTTTTTCTTAATCCCCAATGAAATTGACATTTTTATTTGTACCTGAATACATTTCTCAGCATCACATTAGCAGGGCTTATTCTTTGCTGATGATTTTTAAAAGATTCAAATAACCTATACTTTTCTTTTTAAGTTTGCTTCTTTATTTAATCTAGTTCAAATATCTTTTAGCTGGGCCTAAGAATTTTTGATCTTATGAAAGTAAGTTATTTGATCAAATAAACATTTTAATGTTTTTGGTCTCCTATTTCAGAAATTATTTAAATGCCACAAAGTGAAGTTAAACTGCATGTGACAGCTTCATAAACTGTATGTGTTTCAAGTCTCAAATAATGCATTATGGTATACTTAGGAATTAATGGAATGTTATGCAGGAAAGGCAAAGAAGGAAGAAAAAATAATCAGAAATCTTATGTTTCTAAGATCATTTCTGTAGTCAAATGACTTCAGGCGTTTGAAGAAAAAATCAGTCTAGATGAAAAATGGAGCTGTATTTGTTCCTTTAAAGATTTTTGTGGGGATTTTAATGTCATGTCTGTAATGAAAAATGGCTTAGGAGCAAATGTAGTAACAGTACAGTCTGTTTTGATTTTCACTTTGAATCCCAACATTGTCCATAAGGGAGAGCCTTAATTATTGTTTTGATAAAGTCAGTTCTGAGGTTCAAATATTTCTGAGGAAGGTGAAAATGGATCTAGGGCTCCAACACCCTTTGGGTCAGTGACACAGTTTATACAAGTTAAAGTTGAATTAAGTATTAAAAGGAAATTTAGCAGGATCAAAAGCAGTAATTATCTTCAAAATTTGAAAGCAATGCATTCCCAAAGGAGTGGACGTGAAGAATCTGACAAGTATTTAATGCTGTATGATATAAAAGTCTAATAGCACTCTACATAGATTTCTGATGTACTTAACACATGGCATAATCATTTACTTTTGCAGACTGTTTAGCCATTTAAGGTGGAAATATATATATATATATATAAAGAACCTTTGATAAAAAACATGTTGTATATTTGTCTTGAGATATGGATCCCCCTCTCTGTTTGTATGACATTCAGGAATTATACCTGTTCACAAAATGAACATCTTTGAAAGAACAGGTTAAGAGAGGATGATTCTTCAATAGTGATTAGAGCTTCTAATAAAGCAGCAGGTGATCTGTGCTGGAATCCTGTTTTTTGTTTATGCGGAAGAGTAATTTTGATTCTCAGCTCTGAAATTCTTATCTGCCCTGCAAAATAAATTCTTATCTGCCTTGGATTAAGGTAAACTTCAAGAAGGCTTCGTGACTGTGACATCTCAGTGGAGGGATGAGCATTATTTTATTCGACCAGTTAGAAATTTTGATCCATTGGACAATTCAAGATTGGGACTCATCCTTGATTCATCATTTCCAAGTGTGAAGTTTAAGGTGGCTTCTGTTCTATGCGTGGAACTGTGATATGCAGTCCTTCTTTAGACATCTTGTTCATGATGTACCTTTCAGATATCACAGGTGCACCCTGCCAGGCCATACAGTTCCTGAAGCATTACAGTACAGAACTGGTGGCTCTTTTGCTGCTCTGCCTGGGAGCCAAAAATTGGAAAGACCAAGGATGAAGTAAGGGTGTCACTGGAAACACTGTATCTCTTTAATCCTTGTTGTTTTAATGCCCTATTAGGCATCTTGAGACAGTAACTTTCAACCTGTCAGGGAGAGAGAAAAGCTGGAATCCACCTACTTTTAGAGCTGAATAATTACTGTCAGTACATCTGTTTTTCTGGTCTCTGTGAAGCACAGTGTGATTAGCTGCTTTTTCTGCTAGATCTTTTGCAACATTTATTATTTAATAAAACAGGAGATAATAATTATATTCAGAGAACCACTGTCATCACTTCAACTATTAATTCAGTGAAGAACCTAGTAACTTTGTCTTTCACCGATGTGCTGAGCTGCTGAAAGTAGCTATTGAAAGAGAATTACATACAGATTATTTCACCACACTGTGTACTAAGTGATACTTCAGAGGCAGAGATGACTGCATTTAGAGAGATGTGCAATTAGCCAAAAAGTGTCTTCCAATTAAGATATAATTTCATTTCTATATAAATTCATACACGTTAATGTGATTTTTTTTTTTTAAAGCAGATTTAATAAAACTTTCAGTAAGTACTTTTTTTTCCCCTATTGATATTGCAGACTGGTTTTGGACTGGGATACGGCTGTTGGTCATTGTTGTTCTGGTCATTGTAACTCGGTTGCAGTTATGTAATACCAGGTTATCTGTACCTTACTCACTTTCTAATTTGCTTTGAGGATTCAGATTAACCTTTACTGCATTTGCAAATAAATTTCCCAAGTAACTTCTCAAGTTATAAATTCCACATCAGCAGCAGAGAGGTTTTTTTTTATTTTTATTTTTTATTTTCCTGATATATCATGAACTGTATAGAAATACTGAAATCTTTCCAGCATTTCTGGATTTCCCTTTGAATAAATAGAAAATATAATAACAAAATCCTCATTTCTCTGTTCCTAGTCTTTAAATCTGTTAGTAAATCTGTTACTAAAGACACAATATTTTCTGGTATTTGGCAACTAATCTTTGTTCTCTTACCAACAGTTTTGCAGGTAACTTTCAATACAATTAAAACGCTATATGTAAGATATGGATATGGTACAATGGCTATGATACAAAACGTTGTTTAAGGAATAGGCATTAAGCAAAGGGTAATGAGCCAGAATTAGTTTCCTCACCAACTCTAACACAGTACTTTCTCTCAGCATTGTCCAGTTTCCTTAGTTTGGGAGATTCAGGTTGGATATTACTAAAAATTTCTTCCCCGAAAGAGTGGTTAGGTGTTTGAAGGAGCTGCCCAGGGAGGTGATTGAGTAACAGTCCCTGAAGGTGTTCAAGAAATATTTAGATGTTTTACCATGGGACATGGTTTAGTAGGGAAATATTGGTGACATGGTTTAGTGGGGAAATATTGGTATGATGGTTGGGCTAGATTATCTTGGAGACCTTTTCTAGCCTTGGTAATTCTATGATCCTATGATTCTATGAATTCAGTATTTGAAGCTAATGTTTGCTGAAAACAAATATTCGGTCCTGGCCCTATTTTTACAATCTATGTTACTCAGATAGATTGTATTATTTACATAGATATCTTTGGAGATGTCATGTTGCACACTCTATAACTTTCCATTGCTCAACGTAACAATGATCTGCCCATGTAAAAAGTCAGTCTTCATCCTGATTATATGCTCTCTTTAAGCATTGGAGGGCCAAAATGAGGTCTCCTTGGAGACTTCTCCAGGCTGAAAAGCCAAGCTGTCTCTGCCTGTCTTCATAGGAGAGGAGCTCCAGACCTCTTAGCGTCTCTGTGTCCCTCCTGTAGAACAACAGCTGTTAGTCTTTCTTGCGCTGAGGGACCCAGGTCTGGATGCAGTACTCCAGATGGGGCCACATGAGGGCAGACTAGAGGGGGACAAACACCTCCCTCTCACTGCTAGCCCTCCTCTTCTGATGCAGCCCAGGATACTGTCGGATTTCTAGGCTGCAAGTACACATTGCTGGCTCATGTCCAGCTTTTTGTACACCAGAACTCCAAAGCACTTCTTAAAAATGATGATGTTTTATTTCAATGGTCTATAAAGTAAGTTTTTACTTTTCTTGGGGAAAAAAAAAAAAAAAAAAGCAAACGATGTAATATCTTCCTCTCCTAATTCTCCTAATAACCTAATAATCTGAGAACTGTGGTATATGCATGCTCTTTTTTTTTTCCCCACAATATAAAGCTGTTCTGATGATTTCTAAAATAAAAATTAGACTGAGAATGTGTTTCACTCTTCTGCCATCCATGAAAGAAAAGCAGAAGTGCTGTCCAAACAGAGAACAAAAAAATCCTCAAAACCTTTAGACCTTTTCTTATATATCTGTTATTATCCACAAACTTATTTTCCTGTAAACATAGAAAATTCCTGTTCACATTATGTGAAAATTGATGTACATTTATGGGAGTAAATAGAAGAGAAACGTGAGCAGTTTTACTATTTTAGTATTTTATAGTAATGTTAAAATAGTCTGCCACCCACTGTAAAAATGAATTATAATTTTGCCTCAAACAGAACAGATTTCTGTGACCTTTTTATCTGCTAGAAAAATATAAATAATAATCATTATAGATGTCATATAGTCCTGATTTCTCTTAAACAGATTCTATATGATAAGTTAAACTTTCACACAGAAATTTCTTGTTTTCATGGATGACCTAGCCTGTAGCTACATTTGCCAGAGATTATTGATATTTTCATGTGGCAAGGGCAATATGAGGCACTGCTATGTAGTCAGTGTATTAAGTCTAATTCTTTGGGACTTACTAACATAGTCTATATTAATGTAACATGTAATATTGAATGAGAGTTGCTGCAGAGTTTTACTTGTGTATTTTGAAGAGGTTCATATTACTCAGGGTCTTTCTGGCTGTCAAACAAAACAAAAACAAAATAAGAAGAATTCACTTGGAACTAGTGAATTCAATATTATGGTATTTGAAAGAAGCAGTCTGTGGATAAATTGTGTGTGTATGGGTGTGTGTTAGAATGGTTGCTTTTCATCTTTGTAAGTGGCAGCGACAAGCTCAGAAACTAAAAGTGTTTTCTTTTCCTTATATAACTGGTTTAAGAATTTTTTTTTCACAAGGGAAGAAGAGGAATGAGTCAAATGATCTTGAGATCAGCTATCAATCTGCAGGTTTTGAGGAATAAGTGTGTGAAAATGGCAGGGTTTCTTCCATCTTTACTGTACTTTAGTATCATCCACATAAACAATTTTTTAAAAATGATACTTTACTCCATTAATTGAATATTCCATTAGTTGGTGTACAGTTTGACAATTAAGGCATGTCACTTCCTATTTGTATGTAATTGACAACACAGCTCAAATTATGCTTGTGGTATCCCTTCTGTAACTTCATAGTTTTCATATTTTGTGCTGGTTTAATAAAACTGAATTTAAGGATAAAATTACATTTTATATTTCAAAATGATCCAGGAGTACATACAAGTAGAGAAGGTTTAGGGATAGAGTGTATTAATAGATTCCTTGGAAGTCAAGTCAAGGGAATAATCAGCAGTTATTATTGTTATTAACAATAGTAATTATTATTATTATTACTATTCAGATTAGAAGTTGGGGAATAATGGCTTTTGTAGCTGATTACTTCTCCAAGTTTACAGATGCAACATTTGAATTTCATATTGGTGATAAGTTACAGAACAATACAAATCATTATACAGTGTGAAAATTATCAAATGACTTATGAGATCTTGGTTCAATAAGCCAATTCTGTGAAAGCAAATAAACATTGGGAATATTAAGCTATATTTTCAAACCATAGAATACAGGCTCAATTTTTTTTTTTTTTTGAAAATTTAGATTTCTAAATAATGGAATTACTTATTCCTGTTGTGTATAAAAAAAAAAATATCTTTGTAATACTAGAATGAAAATTCAGCTTGTCAATGAGGTGACTCATATAAAGTTGATACGAGTCCAATTTACTAACAGTTTTCTTACTCACTGATATAAATACCAGTAAACATGTATAGCATGAAGATAATTTGTGTATTAGTTACGAGTAGATGTAGCAAAAATTTGCCAGAACACAATGCATGGAGCAATTTTCAATCATCTCCTTCAACAACAACAACAACAACAAAAGGTAAAATGGCCATTACAAGTCATGAAAGAAAAATACTAAGAAAAGTTTTAAAGGAATCAAAAATCCACAGTCTTTTGTGAAACTGATTTCCCCCTCAGAAGTTTGAACCTTTATCCAATATAATATTGGCTGAAAATACTGAGTGTTGTCCAATGGTGGAGCCAAACAGGTCACTTTGACTGAAGTTCTTAGACAGCGGAAAAGTGTTGATTTTGACATACCAAAATACCACCTCCCTTCTAAACAAGGAGAACTGAATACTAAAAATTGCAATTTATTCAACTTGTGGTTAATTCTCAAAAGTATGGAGAGTCTCACAGAGAAACTGAAACTGTTTCTTATTATAAATAAATAAATAAAAATAAAAAACACTACTACCACCAATGAAACACCTTAAATTTGCCACCAAAGTCATTTTATTATGCCAAACATTACATTCAAAAATACTTTCTACTTGTTCCTCTTTCTTTTCCATTACTGAGGCTTCTTCTGATCTATTTACTTAAATCCTCACTTACTACTCAGATCAAAAGTGATTGGAATAAACATGATAGTGGAATGTGGGTGTTGGGTATATTTTTTCTGGTTTATCAAGAACAGGTCTAAAGTTGTTGTCTCAGATAATCTGAACTTAAAAATAGCATAATTTCCTTCAAAGAAAGGCATACTTTTGAGTGTTACGAATCTGGAAAACTAGATTTCTCATAGAAAAAAATGTAGAGTATTCCATCTCATCATCAAGTAGAAATTTTGCCAACAGTTCTAACCATTATTATTTAACAGTATTTAAAAAAAAAAGGTCAAAATTTCATGGTTTATAGTAGTTTGTATCTGCTTAAGGTAGCAGAATGTAAAGCTTTGTATAAAACTTGACACTTATCTGGTTGCTGCAAACAAAGTAAAGATTTTTCACTTGTATTCTGTAATTCTAGAAGCTGAGCTTCAGAAAAAAAATAGTGAAAAACATAGTGTCTTAATTTAATTACGTGACTTTTTTTTTTTTTCAGACTTGCTCATGGACACTTGAAAATGAATCCAGTATTGTCAAAGTCAGTGATACTTATTGGCTACTTTTCTCCGTCTGGCACTGGTGAATGTTTTTGTTAATGCTGCTACTATTATAACCATTATATAAACATTATACCTGCTTCAGCAGAATCCACATTATTCATAGGACTCAATTTACCAGTAGTAATGTCATTTTAATGTAATTCTTCAGGAAAAAGAAACTTACAATGCTGTCTATCAGTAGACAAGAATTATGAGAAAAATCTCCCCTCCAAAAAATACGGAATCCAAATATATATTTATAAAATATTTTTCTGGATGTTTTGTTATGTTCTGTATTTTCATAAAAACACAAAGAAATAGTAAGATGGAATAAAAAGCTCTGCTATAATTTGCTAAGAATATAGGATAAATAAACTCAATCACTAAATTAACCTTACTGTTGAAAATGAAACAATCTAGGGTAGGATTGTTCACTCTTCACTATTGACAGAATACTTACTGAAGTAAGTGCTTAATCTAGACATATTCATAACTCTAGTAGATATAAATTTAGTCCTATACGAAATAACTGGGAAAAAATTAACTGTCTAGGGACTTCACATATTCAAAAAGGGACAAAAAAAAAAAAAAAAAGAAAAATAAAGAAAAAAGTATTTCCAGCTGCAAGAAATATTTCAGATCTTTTTGAAAGTCATTGTAGCAAGAAAAGAAAGTGACTTTACAAACCACAAGGCACTTCAGCATTTTTGTCTAACACTGAAAGCAAGGAGGATGGAAATGATTGCAAGGTCTCGCAGCTATTCACTAATGGTCAATCTTAAGAGCCTGTATCATGCTAGAAAAAAGAAGTGTGACTATGAAGGTGTTTTACAGGATCCTGTCTCACAGATATTTAAGACAGAACACATTACCACACTCCTCACCTTGCTTTGTTTACTGAAGCATGGTACATAGGGAGGACTGCACTCCCTATTTCAGAGGTCAGGTTCAACTTACTGGATTTTTGTCTGGGAGTACATTTTATTGTTTCAAATTTCTCTTTAACAAGCTATTCCAAGAGATTCAGTTTACATGCAAAAATCAGCAATGGACTGAAATTATGTAGTACATTTTAAATTACACGTGACATTCTTAAAACTGTTGTTTATGCTTATCTAGTGGAATAACTGATAAAGATAAATGTAGTTTAATTATTGAGCAATTATTTTCTTATGTATGTCAGAAAGTTTCTTGGTTAGATTGCCACAGATTTTAAAAAAAGGGATGAAACAAAGTCCCTGTCAAGAAATTTTTTAGCTGTGGTACAAAGATGTTGTGAAGTTAATTGGCAAGGGAAAGAGATCTTATAAAATCCAAGTATCATTTTATCACTGAAACCAAAATGACTTCAGCATGACCCCATAAAGCAATGTATTGATTTTCAACTTCTATTATTACTGTGCTTTACCTGTCTATGATTCCGGGTCAGCTCCATTTTCAGAAAGGTCTCAGGTCAAATACAGATTTACTCTCCTCACAAAAGAAAAGAAAAAAAATAAAAGAGGCTGAGATGTGTATATACACAGTCTAAATGTATAAAGTATATGATTTGTCATCATTTTTGTTTGTTCTTCATTATCGTGGGATGAATTTATTGACAATTTTGAAGTAGAGTACGGCTCAGAAGCAAGAACAGGGAAAATCATGGTGCAGGGATCTGTACAGCCTTGTACCTTTGCATAGTATCCTTTGATCTCCACATGTGCTTGAGAGAACAGAGAAAGAAAGGTGCTGTGCTGGAATGGAAAGATGTGAGATCCAAGATTTGCTGCAGAAGTGCAAGAAATGGGATTTAATAGTAGAAAAGTAGAAACAGATATTTTACCAATTCCCAGAACTCAAAGACTGCATGATAGTTTCTGTGTTTGGTTCTGAATTTAGTTTATACTGAAGAAATGTTACATTTTGTGTTACATTAAAACCTAAAGATCTTAAATAAAGCCAAGTTCCCACTACATCTGATACACATAAAGAGAGTTTTACTATGAGGAAGATTACAGAGAAAAGGAGAAATCCAGTATCAATATGCATAGTTTACAAAGTAGAAGTTCCTGGAAAGTTCCAATACAGAAACAAAGAAGACAGAAGAACAAAGAAGAAAGAAGGAGGAAGAAGGAGTTCTGTAGCACTTATTCATAAATATTATGCCAAATTATTATTATTATTTTAAGATGAACTTATTTTGTTAGAAAGTTATAGACATTTTATTCACTGTCTCCAAAGTTCAAAATATCCAAATTCATTTTTCTTGCATCCAGAAAAGAAGGATCATGGTGAAACTCAGAGTAAATCTGATCAGGTTTAGCCCTACAAATAACAGTAGAAAGTATGATATTGCTATTATTATTATTAATAATAATAATAATAACAATATTAATAGTAATGATATAGCCCTTTTTAGTTCATATTTTATCACTGTAACAGCCTAGAAAGTCCTGGCAAACTACTGACTTCATAACTGAACATGCACAAGCAGTTATTAGTAATGTCAATCAGGGATTTATGATGCAGTTCTACATCTCCTGGGTAATAAAATAGCATTTCCTATGCCACATTGTACATGAAAAAAAGTGGTAAGAAGTGATTACAAAGTTTTTCTGCTCATGATCATGGACAGGGAACTGTTTATATGCTATGTTCTCCTACCCCTGTCAAAATGGCACCTAACGTAAAGGGAAATTATGTGACAAGTTAGTCAACATATCAATAGCGTATGAGTTACGATAAAAGTTACCTATTCCTTTAGAGGTGTCGTTTTTAAAGGAATGGCAGCTCTAAAGGAATGTATTTTACATCCTGGACATTCCTCTAGAACAAATCATGAACATGCTACTCTACAGTTTCTCTATTTACTAAAATATTTACTAAAATGCTTATAGAAAGCTCCATGTGATTTTAGGCTGACTCCAATGAGCCCAGGCTTACATCTGTAAATGATGTTTCACATCAGCTAGTTTAGGAGTGTCCTAGAGTCTGGTTCAGGGCTGAGTCATACCCAAGTGTCAGCTGCTGAATCACTCATATTACTGCTTATGAAGGTTTACCACCCACTGGCACTGACCTTTATTTAGTTTGTGAAATACAACAGCCAGAGCTGGCAGGACTGCCATCACATTAGAAAATGTCAATAGATATCTTGCTGTTAAATTCACAGTCTATTTGTACAGCATTTAATCAGTATTAGACATGACAGGTCAATGTTGTATCTCTGGAACCCAGATTCGAAAGCTTTATTTTGAAAACATTACAACAGAAACCATATATCTAAATGTTTATCCTTCCAAACATGAGATGATCATGCTTTGAAAATGTCAGAAGGATCTATATCTTGTTTTCTTTCTGTCTCTTTGACAGTTCTAGCTACAATGGTTTTTGAGGGTATCTTTTTCACACATACAAACACAGGTGCTACCTCTTTGGGAAGAAACTCCTTTCTATTTTGTTCTGTTACTTTTGTCCTGATTAAACTCATACAATAAAAATACAATCATTCCTTAAATGGATCACTGTTTCTGATGGGTCTATTTCGTTTTTTTTTTCAATTTTTTGGAGCATCAGCTCAACTTTATGTTTTACAGATGCTAATTTAAGAAATCATAGCTCTGCATGTAGAGGAAAAGTCTTTCCCCTTCAAAGATGCATTCTGTATTGAAATTCATTTACTCATACTCCAGGTGATAAAAAATTTAAGCCACGTTTTTATAAAATGAAATACTAAAAAATACTGAATAAATAGAAACATCTATTAGAAAATGAATTTAATACAATAATTATTTTAAAAGATACTATTATGTTTCCATGCCTCTGCTGAAAGATTATGATTTATTATTGCTCTTTCCTGAACTCAGTCTATATAATGAAGGATACTTCTGTACATGATTTTATCAAGACCTCTTGCAAATCTGTTCATGTAGTGACATACATTATTTCTTTTTGAATGACAGTAAACAACATCAAAGCCTACATTTGTTTATTAGAATAGCAAAGTATACTTCTCTGACTTAGAATAATGGGAGCATAAATTGTGCTGTCTAGAAGCTAAGAACACTGATAAAGAAATATCTTTTGCAAGAATATACATTATAACTGTAGATGTAGCTATTGTGACAGTCAGAAATGGGAGTGGAGTTTGTAGGCTAAACACCGATCTCAAATTCTTCACTGACATCTGTGTAGTTCTGAGGTGATATAATTGGAACTGAATTCACTGTGAAGACTACAGTGTTAAGCCAGGAATTTCAAATGTTTGCTTAGAACAGTTTCCTAAGGTTTAATTTGCCATCTCTGTATGTATCCATATATGTATGTACACATGCATGTATCTAGCTATTTATTTTAGGTAAGCTTATCATACTCTTTCTTAGTGGGTCACACTGCAACAGTAAGGAGAAGTTCAGCACTCCTTAGAAGAAGGAAGGCTAGCAAAAAAAGAGATAGGATAGTTACAGATAGATAGCTACAGAAAGGGTTTGATTATTCTGACTAGGTCTCTGTATTGTAGATGTCTCCTTTGGAGCTTTTAATCAAAGAAATGTCTCTAGGATGCAGTTAATCTGACTTAATTCAGGTGCTTGTTTTAGGATAAGATGGATTACTTCTCAGAAGTGCCTGTTTCTCCCTATTGATTATAAAGGAAAGACACACAGTAATTTCAGAAGCATAAATCTGCACTGTAGTTGATGATGTTTTGTCAGAAGAATCCAACTAGATTGTCTTTAGTGGAACAGAAAGAACAGGAATGTATTTAGAATATTCTAATAAAATCCTATATTCTGTGTTAGAGCAATACAACTCCGATTAAGGTAATTTAGATTGAGTCTTCTTGCATTGTTAAACTTAATGGAAGGCAAATGAAAATCCAAATGCCAATGTACCATTTAGTATGAAAGTTGTCCTACACAAATCAAGACCATAATCAACTGAGTGCATTCAGAGAATTTTTTCTTGCTCTAACTCCACAGGTGTTCTCACAGTGGTAGAAATGACATGGCCTGAAAAGGGACAGCAAGGAGATAGGAACTATAAAGGATGATAATCCAGAGCAAATCAGAAGGCTTACATAGTATTGAGGCAGAGAAGGAGGCAAGGACACTGTTGCAAGAGAGAAGAGTGCAGAGAATTCTGCAGTAATTGTGTTCAGTGCAAGTCAGCTGGCAGTCAACACATGTCAGATCAGGTAGTCACTTGCTGATATGGCTTTGCCTTTTTAGGAAGCTGAACCAATACTTAGAATTGCACTGCTCGCAGATGTCAGCATCAATGTGGGCAGCTCAGGAATGTCTTGCTCTGCATTCCCCGTCATACAAGTAAAGCCGCGGACCAGCAACAAGTAGAAGGGATGCCCTGTCTCTAATGCTACAGTTTGGACTACAATTTGTAATGAAGACTGAAATTAAAAGAATAATTATTTCTAATAAAAAAGGAATTTCAGCATTACAGGATCAAATTTTGTACACTGGAAGTCTTTTGATAGTCAAATTGTATGACTCTTTAAGAAAGAGGTATGTCTGAGAAATTGAAAGCATAACACCACTTATGCATTTCTGTATTCTGAATCAATCTTGTTAATCATAGAATTATAGAAAGGTTTGGGTTAGAAGGGACCTTAAACATCATTTAGTTCCAGCCCCCTGCTGTGAGCAGTGTTGCCAACCTAAATCAGGCACTAGATCAAGTTGACCAGGGCTCTATCCAGCTTGGCCTTGAACACCTCCAGGGATGGGGCATCCACAGCTTCTCCGGGCAACCTCTTCCAGCACCTCACCATGCTAACATCTAATCCAAATCTCTCTTCTTTTAGTTTAAAACCATTTCCCCATATCCCATCATTATTTGCCTCTGTAAAATGTTAGTCCCCCTCCTGATAATAAATTACATTTATGTATTGGAAGGCTGCAGTGAGGTCTCCCTGAAGTCTTCTCCAAGCTGAACAAGCCTAGTTCCCTCTGCCTGTCTTCACAGGAGAGTTGCTTTAGACCTCAGACCATCTTTCTGACTCTCTGGACCAACAGCTGCAAGTCTTTCTTGTGCTGGAGGCATCACACCAGGACACAGTACTCCAGGTGGAGCCTCAAAGGGGCAGAGTACAGGGGGAAAATCACCCCTCCCTGCTGGCCACCCCTCTAGTGATGCAGCCCTGGATACATCTGGCCTTTCAGACAGCAAGCACACAATGATGGCTCATGTCCAGCTTTTTGGTCACTGGGACCCTCAAGTCCTTCTCGGCAGGGCTGCTCTAAACATGTTCTTCTCCCGGTCTTATCTGGGATTGCCCTGACCCAAGTACAACATGGTGCTCTTGACCTTGTTGAACCTCATTAAATTCACCTGTATTCATTTTTCAAGACTGTCTTTCATTCTATTGCATCCCTTCATTCTACCGTGTCAACTGCACCGCTCAGCTTAGAGTCATCTGCAAACTTGATGACTGTGCAAGCACCAGGTCCAGTAACACTTCATCTCTGGTTGGTCTGTCCAATACCCGGACCAGGAATTTATCCTCAGTGGATTCCAGGAGTCTCCTGGATTGTTTGCAGTCTGCCATACTGCTTCCCCAGCAGACATCTGGGTGTTTTAAATCTCTCATCAGGATGAGATCCTGGGAGCACAATGCCATTTGTAACTGAATCAAGAAGGTTTTGTTAACAGGATCCCCTTGATCAGGTGGCCTGTAATAGACTCCGACCACCAGACATCCTTTGTTAGTCTGGTCCCTGATTTTAACCCACAAACAAAAACAAATCTGATCATGGCTGTTTCTCAGAGGCAGCTCTTCACAATTTATCCACTTTTAACATAGAGGGCAAGTCTCCCATCCTTCCTGCCTTGCCTATCCTGTCTGCAAAGCTTGTCACCCTCAATCATAGTTTTCCAGTTGTGTAATTGATCCCACTATGTTTGTGTGATAGCAATCAGTTCACAGTTTTCTAATTATTCCACAGTTTCCATCTCCTCTTGCTTATTTCCTATGCTGTATGAAATGGTGGAGAGGCAGTTCATTTGGGGCTATCAGACACATTACTTTCTTAGATAATTACTCGAGTTTATTTGAGATAAATCTGAGGCTTTCACTTGCTCTTTCCCAAAGTTACAGTGTTTCCTGGCTCTTCTCTGTCACTCAGAAGTATCTCCCTTTCCCCCATTAAATCTAATTTAAAGTTCTCCTGATCAGCCCAGACAGCTTTCTTCCTAGAACATTTTTGTCCCACCTGGTCAGCTTTGTCTCATTTGATGTCAACATAATCGGTCTCTCAAATGTGAATCCAAGGTCATGGTACCCAAAACCCCAAGCATGACGCCATTCACACAGTCATTCAATCAAATTATCTGTTCTCCTTCTTTTACCTTGGTCTCAGTCTCCAGCTGGCAAGATCAAAGAGGACAATACCTGAACTCCCGATCCTTTCAATATCCTCTGAAGGGAAGGTACATAAAGGCTCTTTTAATGTTTTTTAATTTCTCAGTTGCAGCCTCCTGTGGAGGAGCATAAGCAGATAGTAGCCTTCTGGCTTCATCAGATTCAGTAGCCTCTTCTTGAAGTCCTTAACGTGGGCCCCCAGCAGGCAAGAAACCTTCCTAGAGAGAATATGCAGATAACAAATGGCTTCCTCAGTACCTCTCAGCAAGGAGTCCTCAATTACTAACACCCTTTGCCATTTTTTGGTGGCACTGCTTCTGAGTTAGGTCCTTGGTTGGACAAAATTAATGTGGTTGTCCCTTCCCAGGTCTGAACTCGTTATCCATGCCCCCTCTTCTTTCCATCCCCAGAGCTTCGTATGTGTTGCTCAGTGGTACTTCAGAGGCAAGGGAGAGAATCCTCCTTCTGCTCTAAGCAGAGATGAGGGTCCAGTCTCCCTCATCTTGTGTGTTTCTGCCATCACTCTACTCAAAGTTGGGAGTTAGCTTAGCTTTTTCCCTTTGCAGAGCATTAAGGGATGTAGATCTGCCCATATCACTGAATGATACCGCGCATCAATTTCTCTCTTCAGTTCCTGAATACTAGACTGCCTGGTGATTTCCTCATACAACCTGGCCAACTGTCAAAAAGTTCACAGTGCTGGGCAAATTTGCACCCATGACACCCCCTCTGCCTTCAGGCCTTTAGGGGATGTCCAGATTCTGGGCTTCCTTGCATCCAAAGGTACGGGAAGCTCTGTTGCTCCTTGAGAGGTCTGTCTGAGTGTATGTGTCATCCTGGAAAGGTTGTGATCCCTCCATCTTGGTTTCCAACTCAGCCCAACTGTTGAAACGAGTGTTCACCATATTCATTTTAATAGATTACAGTTCCCTGCTACTCTCAGAAAAGAGAGGAATTCTCAATTCAGTGCACAAAAGTAAGATTAAAAGGCAGAGTATGTTCTACATACTTAACTATATATGGATTCCTTTGATTGACTATATTATATACAGTTATACATACATAATATCTGTAATATATATGTAGGTACTTATGGGTATGGATACATATGTGTATATGTCTGACCATATTTCTCCAGAGATATTCAAAACCCAACAGGATTTCTTTGATAATTTGCTCTAGCTGGCCATGCTTGCGTAGGGAGTTTGGACTATGTGATCTTGAGATGTTCCTTCCAATTTCAATGATTCTGTGATTAGATGGTATTTGTTAATTTAAAGAGGTTTTAGACTAAGAATAGAAGAAAATATGTTCTAAATATTCATTTTTTTCCATTTCATATACGTGCATTTAAAGAATAGTATGATAGAAAAGTCATGCAAAAAATCTACATAATGAACTTCAATAACAAGCATAATTTCATCACAAAAACAGGGATTTGTAATGCAAGGTGTTGGGTTACACTTCATTTTAACAATAAACTCAAGTCAGAACTCTGTTTTACATAACAGCCAAGATGTATTCTCTTTTGTACCTTCATGATATTTTTCTGTCTTTACAGGATGCAGTGATCATGTTGTAATTTTTATTTTATTTTATTGTTTTATTTTATTTTATTTTATTTTATTTTATTTTTTATTTTATTTTATTGCTACATCGAGGGAAAATATTTGCAAAGGTGATTGTGGAAACAAAAGCCTAAAATACAACCACAGATTGAATAAAATCATACAAAAAAATTCAGCAAAGTCTAAAAAGACATCTGTGACTAATGCTCAGTTGCACTGGAAGTTCTTTTGTAAAACTGACTGATGATAGCTGATGACCTTATCAGCATTACTCCTCAGATGAGACCATCTCCTCATCACTTCCCTGCTGGAGTTGTGTGTCAGTCTGATGTGAGACTCTATGTGATCGCATGGAAGTTACTGATCTTTCTTGCTTTTGAATGCTAATAAGAATGGAAACCAGACAAGTCAGTTATGCTTCATTGTGGTTGCTACAGGAGATGGGAACTGCAAAATTTCACTGTTTAAAAGTATGCAAGATCAGAATGGGCTTGCCACCGTGGGTGAAAAGAGATAAGAGAGCAATGGAATTGTCCCCTTCTAAATGCACATAGTTAGCAGCTGTAGCTGCTATCAGATCTGTGGCTGATGTAAATTGAGGTAATTCTAATTCATCAGTTCCACTTACTGATATCAGACAAGGATGGCTTTTAAAGGAGATCAAGAATTAGCACCACTAGCTGTTTTCATCTCTTCCAAAGTCTAATTTCAGACCATGGCGCTATACTGAAACTCCTTATTGAGTGTTGGCTATTGCTTTTAAAGCAGTAAACAAAGAGTTTATCCTATGAACTTTAATATGCAATTTTTTCTGTGTAGAAGAAGATATACCTTTACTGTTACTATTTATAAGCACTTTCCTAATTATCACAATTTCAGTTTATTTCAAGTCTCATCATAAAATTATTTTTCAGAAGCTAAAGCTGTGAATGGTTATCAGAATCTGTATGTGAGATCCATAAATGCAAATATTGCGTTTGTCATAAATCACCAATGGTTTAACACTGTTATTGAGTAGTATCTAAGACTTTACAGGTTCTTCTCTCTGATTACAAGGAATCATCATTTTATAGCACACAAGTAAGACTTTCTCTAGTAACTTGTGTAGGGTATTGCTTGTTCCAACAGTAACTGAGAGGAAAAGACTACTGAACTTGGTACCTTAAATATGACTTATGCAGAGCAGAGGTGTTTCAGTCAAATGCCCTAACTCAGTTGGCATCATCAAAAGCATCTAAATTTATTAAAAACAAACAAGAAAAAGCAATAAAGCACACATAAACTCACTCACACAAATACAAAATCTCCTCCCAAGCCCGAAGAAGAAAAACCAATCAACCAAAGTTTTGTTGGCTTTGAAAATCTTCTCAGTACTTCCAGTATTTTTTTGAACAGTTCGAAATTTTCAGGTGTAATCACTCGGTGATAAACAATATCCATCAAGACATCTTGGCTCCTTCTATGTTAGGTATAAATGGGAAATAAATTTAATGATTAGTCCTATAAAATCTCCATAAATCCAAATAGATTTGCTAGCATTTTAATACACTTCTGTTCTCCTCTATGAATAGTCTGAAGCAGTGTTATCATTCCTTTTCCAATTTTTTTGTGTTGTTTTAATAGTGAATATATTGTGCTAGTAATTGAATTTATTATTCACTCTGTTTTGTTGTCACAAAGTAATATTTAATGCCAAATTGAGATAAATTAAACTAAATGCTTACTTTAATGTGTTAATTTGAACAGCTTCCCATTAAAAAGTGGACAAGAAGACTCTCAACTCTAATTTATATCTCTTAGGGATTTATATTCTGAGTACTGGCAAAGAACAGAAACATTGTACTAAATCAGTGGTGCATTTCTGTGATGAGAAGGAAAATGCTGCAGGCCACATACAAGAAATGCATCAGATGACTATCAAGACTCTTTGGGAAAGTCCTTCTATGAACTGTACTCACAGTTTAACGCTATTCATAGTTTAATATTTAGCTCCCAATGCTTCTGTACAGACTGTAAGAGCTCCTAGGAATTATAGCCCCCATGTTAGCACACAATAGGAGATGAAATCTCCCCAATTCTCATTCAGAATAAGTAGTAGAATTAGAGCTTTACTGATCAAGTATGTAGCAATCATAAGATGAACACCTATAGTCAAAGCCAAAGGTGTTAAAGAAATAGGTAGGTTGCTTCAAAAATAACACTTCCTATTTATTTCCATGGAAACTACAACACATACACAGAGCACAATAACACTATTTGATAGAGAAAATTCTCAGCTAAAAAACACTATTTTTCAGCATACTCACCACAATTAGCTATGCATTTTAGCCAGTGATAAACAAGAGCCTGCATACCACACTTGTAAAAATCTGCATGTTCTTCTGGAATGTTTCCACACTGTTGTTACCGCTGATCAAACGCATTCCCCACCACCTCACTGTGCTCATATCAGCTGTTTGGTCTCAAAAAATGTTCAACAAGCATTAATGAATATCAATGGATACAATATTTTCTTCATGGAGGAATTCAATGACACATGTTTGCTTCATACACACTTCCATGTCAGACGCCATTTTGTCAGACTGCCCTCTACTGCCATCTGTTGCACAGCAACAAAATGTAATGGAATATTGGGATGTTTCAGCCTCTACTGCCATACCACTGACATCCACTTCTGATGCTGTAGGCCAACATAATAAATTAGGAGCTGTTACTTATGGTGCATCTCTCCTATGTTTTTCTGAAAACCTTTCTATGCTAGTGTGCCAGCACTAGCTGCAAAAGATGGATCTCAATGTCACTAATAAAGATACATACAAGTAATCCAGGAAGAAAGGTGCCTTGTGTCTCAAAACAAGACATATGGAGCATGAGTATTCATGGAAAGGCATTGGGAGCATTGTTTCCAACATTTTTACCTATAGTGTAATTCAGACTGGCGAGTCTCTTAAAGTTGTCTCATAATGCTGTCCTTTCTTACATTTCATTTTCTTTATGTTGTTCTAGTCAATGTATTTTCACAAAAAACAACCAGAATTTTTCTCATTTACTCCTAATACATTTCTCATCTTTTCTGATTTACTAAGAGAACACTAGAAAGTAAGGAGATTCTTTTGATGCCACTATGGAACACATGGAACAGACATAGTAAAAATAAACTTTTCCAAACTTGGTTACTCTATAATCATATGATTCTGTGAGGAAGGAGAAGAGAAATTAGTAGGAGAGAGAAATTAGTATTTACACACAGTTGCATTCATGCAATTAGCAAAAGTAACAAATATTGACTGTTCCAATCAAAAGAATCATTACATTTAATTAAGCATAAAAATCACTAAAATACTAAAAATTTAGGGCAAACTATTTTAGAGTGCACTTCCCATTGATAAGTTCATGGTTTTACACAGAAATTATAAAGTTATTTCTGTGTTTTGATGCATTGCTTAATATCAGGAAAATTATAATGGAAATCTGAAACCTTCCCCCTTCATCATTTTTCCTCTTCGCACATTTCTTTTTTACAGAAATGCTAGATCAAATAAAACAAAACAAAACAAAACAAAAATTACCACAACCGTGGACAAATATAAAATAACTACCTAGAACAGAAGAGACATTCCAGCATACAATGAAAAAAAGTATGATATTTCACCCTGATCTCCTGAAAGTAGTGTACAAATTGTCAAGCTCAAACTGAGGCTTATATTAAAAAAAAAAAAAAAAAAAAAAAAAAGGAAACTGAAGAGATATGGACATGGATTTTGCAATAAATCAAAGGTTTTCCTCAATTTTCTAAAATGAACAGTGTTTTTACTGTTCAGAGAGTATTTTTTACAACACTGTATTTTCCCTAAAGTCAATAAAATGCAGCAGTGCAGTTATATTAATTAGATACGACCTTCTACAGTTTTAACTTTTTCCCTTTCAGTGTGAAGCATACTTTTGAGAAAAACATTATACTTTTATTATTTTGTTTGAATCAGCCCATTTTGTCTAAGACAAGGCATTGTACTCATTAGATGGCATATTTAACAGGTTCATATGTGGTTCAGTTCCCTTTCAGGCTAATTGCTGTGGGATCATAAAGTTCTGAGGGATTTACAGCTCAGATTTGCTATGCTTCCTGGTTATGAAGATATGAAGCTGAGTGTGCAGATATATTTCCAGCTGCTAAGAGCAGAAGACAGCAATGAAGATGAAGAAACTTCAGAACATGGGAAGATGAAAAAAGGGCACACAATAGTTTCATGTGTTTCATAAGGTGTACCAAAAGAAGGGACATAGTATGTTTCACTGTTCATGGTTCTCCTCAGAAGTTCCTTTCTCAGCCTCAATTATTTTTGCACAGTTGATACTAATAGTCCACACAATTGACTTATAACAATGAGGAAGCAACTGCTCTTAAAATTTCTTCTGGAAAGTAGTTCAGAACATAACAGTAATTGTGTTTTAGTCAATGTGGGGACCTGCATCCTACTCTTTTTTCTCCTCGTAGTCACTGTTTAAAACTCTAAGACTGCTGACTGGGGCCTAGAATCACTGACATGAGGCGATGAGCTTAAGCATCACTATGAGAAAGAAGCTCAGGAAAATAGTGAAACTCAGAAACTCAGTAAAACTAGTTTATGTTTGTTTAACAAAGGAAATAAGTTTGCATATGTGTGCACACATGTCTATATTAAATGCATATTGAATACAGCAATATTAATTGAAACAGCAGAGAAAAAATATAATTTAAGGAAAAATGTAGATTTAGGTTGGAATAGCCTAAGATTTTAGTTTACTCATTTTAAATCTCTCTCTCTCTCTCTCTCTCTCTTAATATATATATATATATATATATATCTGTATATATATATTTTTATATTTGCTTTTCTCTTGATAATTTTATTTTATCAATCATACTGATTTTCAGTTTGGAATCATGTTACTACTCAGTTCATATTCTGCTCTTCTTATCTTCCTTCGAAGAAGAAATGAGGGACAATCAAAACACAGCTTTAGTGTGTGAGCCAAAGCCTCATTCTTCTGTTTAGGAGGAAAAAGTACCTGCAGGATGTTTCACATGAGACTACTGATGTGATCTGAAAAATTGAGGCTTAACCTGAAATGTGCCTAAATGCTCTTCATGAATGTTCATTCACTCAATGTCAGAACGAAAACCAGGGCAAAACGTTGAATAAGAATATGGAACTTGAAAGATAAAAGTGTGGGAAAGTGAGGAAAATGATGGTCTTATCTGTATGGATTAAACTAAGCCCACATGGTATTTATCAGCATGAATTTCCTCAAATTCATTTGGGAGAAACTCTTGCTTTCCATTATTTTTGTACTTGGTAGTTGTCACTCATATCAATGACAGTAAAAATTGGCTGGATTTTGGGATTTGGTCCAGTTGTTGGCTTCACTTAGAAGGAAATCATTCACTGTTCTTTGAGTATGCTTATTCCTAGACTCATGTGGTGCAGTAATATGAGTGAAGAAGAAAATCACATTTTTCATTCCATCATTTTTCTGAGAAAAAATATTTAGCTTCTGTGTGGTATTTATACATGAACTAGACATCTGTTTCTCATGTTGAGTTGCTTTCAGAATTTTCAAGTAACAATCAAACTTTTTTTACTATTATGAGTATTATTATTATTTATTTTTCTCTGACTTATCACCTCTAATTGGAACTCCTCCAAATAATTTGAAAGTATATCCATTAGTTGTTTCTGTAGTTGGATTCTTCTACTTGTCAGTTTAAGGAATCCAAACAGAAAATCTTCCTTTTTCGGTCTTTCTCATTCATTCTTTTGCAGGATAGTAGAACAGTCTTTCAATTTAGTTAGCTTCTGTAAAAATAGAAATTAAAATGAAAACAAGACTAAATAACTTTGTTAGCTATGTCGAATCACAGACTGGTAGAATAGCCTGGGTTGGAAGGAACATTAAAGATCATTTAATTCCAAGCTCCCAGCCATTAGCAAGAACACATTCCAAAAGACCAGGTTGCTCAAAGCCCCACCTAACCTGGCCTTGAACACTTCCAGTAATGGGGCATTCTAAAGTTCTCCTAGCAGCCTGCTCCACTGCCACACTACCTCCCACAGAAAAGAATTTATTCCTTATATCTAATCTCAATCTAACTATTATTTTTTTTAATCTAAAGTCATTACCCTTTTCTTATCACATATATATTTGCTGTGGATTTTGCCTAGTTATTTCAGGTCCTGACTTCATTGACTTGACTGTATTAACTTTAATTTTGGCCTGAAGGATATCAGTCTTCCATTCCTGCTGCTGCTGAATTTATGGTTTGTGCACTTTGATACATTCAAATTTTTCACTGACATTAGAAATCTCAAAGTCCAGATCTCTCCGTTCATTTTAAGGTCTTGAACACAGCAGTAGTGTTTGTGTTGGCCTACAGACCGGTGCTCTGGAGTGAATATCTTCTAGAATCAATGCTAAACTCCAGCTACTCCATAGCCAGTTGTACTGGGATTATGTGGTAAGGGTTTTTCTGATACATAACAGTGGGGATTTGCACGGGTGGCCTCTGTAAGGAGAGCCCAGAAGCTGCACCATGGCAAATAAAAGCCAGTTTCAGACAGCTCCAGAATGCACCTGTCATTGACCAAAGCAGTGCTAGTTGCATCCCCGAGGGAACATATTTAAGAAAGGGGAAAAAAAATGCTGCATGACAGCAGCTGAGAGAGAGAAGTTAGAAAATGTGGAGAGAAACTGCCCTGCAGACACCACGGTCAGTGCAGAAGGAGGGCAGGAAGTACAACAGGCATTAAGCAGAAGTTCCCTTGTAGCCATGGAGAGGCCCATGGAGGAGCAGGCTGTCCCTATGCAGCCCGTGGATACTGTGTGGAGCAGATCTCCACGTGCAGCCATGGAGGAGCCCATGGTGCAGCAGTGGATAAGGCCTGAAGGAGGTACAGCCCATGGAGAGCACCTGCAGGAGCAGGGCCCAGGCTGGAGCTGCAGCCTGTGGGGATCAGCCTGTGGTGGGGCAGGAGGGCTGGGGGAGCTGCTTTCTTTGAGGACCCATGTGCTGCATTCCAATTTTGAAGAATGGGCCCTGTGGTACAGGGCCATGTTGGAGCAATGCTTGAAGATCTGCAGCCTGTGGGAAGCCCGTGTAGGATCAATTCAGGAAGGGCTGCATTCCAAGGGAGGGACCCCACACTGGGAGCAGAGGGAGAGAGTGCAGATGAAGGAGAGGTAAAGTTTTACGGACTGATTGCAACTCCCATTTCACTTTCTTCTGCATTGCTTGTGGGGAAGATGTAGAAGAAACCATATGAGTGTGAACCTATTTTTATTTTGCTTTCAGTCCCTCAGTGGTCTCTACTGTTATCAATAGGCAATAAGTTACATTAATCTTTCTATGCTGAGTTTGTTTTTCCTTATCAGTAACTGGTGAGTAATCTCCCTGTCTTCATCTGAATCCTTTACTCTTTTCCATCTTATTTTCTTCCCCTCTTCCTTTCAGGAGGAGGAGAGAGGGAATGGTTGTGATGTAGTTTAGTTGTCCATCAGGATGAAACCACCACATCAGTGAATTAATACTTCTCAAAATTGAGTTTCCTTGCACTTAGAATAAAGAAAGATTAGCTGTGGGCTACTGAGAACCAGTTCCCTTTGTATTTTAAACTCCTAAATTTGAAACACTGATGTATGAAAGTATTGGTTGTTATTGACTAAGATTTGTTAGGCTTCAGACACTTGCCTTGTTCTCTTATAAACGTTGAATACAGCAAGTTCTTTCTTTCAGATGGGTATTCAGTCACAGTGGTAGTTACTTGCTGAAAGGCACATAGAGCTAGTGGAAGAGCCTGAAGCACAATTCGAGTATTAAAACAGTGATTTCTCCAAGCTTTAGGACTCCTTGTAGTACGCTCAGAAAATCCATTGAAATTTAGCCAATGGCAAAAACATTTGCAGATGTGGAAATTACTTTTTAATTAGTTTGTATGACTACATAAGGTAGGTTTGTTGCAGTAGTTACCATAATTACTAGCAGCAAAATTGATATAATAATGGCCATATGGGTCTTTTTCTGTAATTATCATTATTATCTAATCAGCTTCTAAACACTGTCCTGGCTTCTGAACGGTCAGAAACGACTTCTGGGGCTATATTACTCTCTTGTTGTTGGAAAAATGAATGGAAACACACTGAGGTTATTCTTCCCCAGACCATTAAGATTAACAGCAGACACTGTTCTCATCGATGCTTTGAGTAATTGATATTTCGTGAAAACAAACACAGCAACCAAAAACCTCTATGTTGCTCTACTGCTTTCATTGTGTCTGCTTCTTTTTGCTACTCTGTAAAACAAGGAACAACTGCTTATTTCAGAGAGTGGTCAGCTTCTCTGAACCGTGTTGCATGGAGTCTAGCGCAATGTGGATTGAAGGTCTCAATTTTGGAATCTGGATTCTCAGGTGACCTGGGAAATCAGCCAAGCCCTTGGTTTTGGTCAGGGAGGAAAAGGATGCTGCAGAGGGATTTCAGTGCACAGTGTCACCTCTCTAAATATACTTCTTGGTGAAGATTAAAGCCCATGAAATTACCTGACAGCTCCCAGTATAGTTATCATGATCCTCTAAGGCTCTGCTTTACTCCAGCTGTCCGTTTCCTCTGCAAATGGTATGCCTGTAAGAAGAAATGTACCATATCCCCAGAAAAAAAATTAATTCACAGGTTCTTTTGCCTTTGATATAAAGATGTCACCATTGCTTCAGAAAGTGCTATTTTCTAAACATAATTTCAAATGTGTATTAAATCTTTATTAAGGAAGATACCTTTTTGAAAGAAAAGATACAAAAAAGAAAAGTCCTATTTCACCAGAATCTTTGAAGGTTTCAGATTAATAATAAAAGAGCCACTATAGAGAGAGAAATCCATACTAGCTGTTGTCCCATGAACAGGCAAAGAAATGCAGCCTTCTGTACTCAAATTTATACGACAAGGGTTGGATTTCTTTTTTCACACCTTCAACATCTGCTCACTGTTGAACCTCTGAATTTTTTGCAGATTTGGTTTCCTGCTAAGTATATGCCTGGGAAATCAAGCAGAAATTCACATCTGATTTTTTTTTCCTGGCAGTGCAGTTCCCTGAGAAATCAAGTGGAAATGTACATCTAGGATTTTTCTAACTGATATAAATATGCATGCAAGGGTTTCCAACAAAGAAAGCCAGAAGAGTAATGAAAAGGATTATACCAGTTTCTTTTTGTTTGTTTCTTTGTCTTGTTTTTGTGAAGAAAAAAAATCCGCTTGAGAAATTTTGCTTGTATTCCTAAATGCTTTAAAGAAACAAATCCTTTTGTATGTAATACTTCTGTTTAGTTACATACTTATTAATAAAGACCACAGGTTCTCTTCATTTGTTTTCTCAAATATAAACAAGCAAATCCTTCACACTCATTTCCTTCCAATTCTCCATTGTTATACAGGTTATAAATACTGATCTTTTGAAAACAGATATTTTAAGTGGGATTATACATACAGAGTTATTATTTAGGATTTTGCAAAATTGTAATTAAATACCAATTTAAATACTATATTACTTTCCTTGACTAAAAAGGGTTTTTTGGGATGAGGGACTACATTTCCTCAATGCCATTTACAGATCTATGTGAAGAGTTGAAGCTAAGGGCCTTATGTTAATAGCTTCCGTATCAGTTTTGGTGAGATGGTTCCTCCAAAGTTATGGCCATCCGGACAGCCCTATTTCTCTTTCATAGACATAAAAGTTTCTAAGTGCCATGCCAGATTTTTTAGTACTCACCTGAACTTAGTAATTCATTTATCTATATATGAAGTCAGGTTGTAATACTTGAAATAAGCCCCAGCTTTCTGAAGAAAGGTCTTTTGAGGTAAACATACTTGTAAAACTATATTCATTGCCTGATGCAACATCATAGAATCATAGAATGTCTTGGGTTGGAAGGGACCCCAAGGATCATCAAGTTCCAACCCCTGTCACAGGCAGGGCCACCAACCTCCACATATAATACTAGGTCAGGCTGCCCAGGGTCCCATCCAACCTGGCCTTGAACACCTCTAAGGACTAGGCATCCACAATCTCTGTGGGCAGCCTGTTCCAGCGCCTCACCACTCTCATAGTAAAGAACTTCCCCTGATATCCAACTTAAATCTTTCCTCTTTCAACTTAAAACCAGTTCCCCTTGTCCTGCCATTATCTGCCCTTTCAAAGAGTTGACTGCCCTTCAGTTTGTAGGCTCCCTTTAGGTACTGGAAGGCTGCAATGAGTTCACCCCGCAGCCTTCTCTTCTCCAGGCTGAATGAGCCCAGCTCCATCACCCTGTCTTTGTAGGACAGGTGCTCCAGCCCTCTGATCATCTTAGTGGCCCTCCTCTGGACCCTCTCCAACAGCTCCTTGTCTTTCTTCTATTGGATGCAGTACTCCAGATGGGGCCTCACAAGGGCAGAGTAGAGAGGGACAATCACTTCCCTTTCACATCAAGTGCTTAGATCTACATTTATTTAAATAAGCCAGAGAAAATGCATAGTTTCCCAACATTATGCATTTTTCATGTTGATGACTTATGCAGTTAAACTAGAAAGGAATACTTTTCTTTGGCACCAGAGAAATTAAGCTGGTGTAAGACTATCGTCATGTTTTCCTACTGATGGGTGGCTAAAAACACCAGCATGTTACACTGCCACTCCCCCTCCTCAAAAGAATACCGTGATATAACTCACTGCAAAAAAGACATTGAGGCCCTGGAGCATGTTCAGAGGAGGGCGACAAAGCTGGTGAAGGGTCTGGAGCACAGGCCTTATGAGGAGCGGCTGAGGGAGCTGGGATTGTTCAGTCTGGAGAAGAGGAGGCTCAGGGGGGACCTTATCACTCTCTATAACTACCTGAAAGGAGGTTGTAGTGAGCTGGGGGTGGGCCTCTTCTCTCTTGTAACTAGTGACAGGACGAGGGGGAATGGCTTCAAGTTGCGCTAGGGGAGATTTAGACTGGACATTAGGAAACACTACTTTTCTGAAAGAGTGGTCAGGCGCTGGAATGGGCTGCCCAGGGAGGTGGTTGAGTCAGTGTCCCTGGAGGTGTTCAAGAAACATTTAGATATAAGTGTTGAGAGACATGGTTTAGTGGGGTTATTGGTGGTAGGTGGATGGCTGGACTAGGTGATCTTGTAGGTCTTTTCCAACCTAGCTAATTCTATGATTCTGTGATTCTATATAACATAATGAAAAAAAGGCTCAAGGACCTTTAAGCATGGAGGTCATTCACCAATTACTGTAATCGGAGCACAGACTCAGCATTGGAAGATTGATATAATTTATTACCTATTGATAACAGAATAGAATACTGAGAACTAAAAGCAAACTAAAAACATTTTTCTTCCACCTGCCTTCTTCACCTCCTCCCCCCAAGAAGCACATGGGAACAGGAAATGGGTCTTGCAGTCAGTCCATTTATTTCTGTCTCTCCTTCAACTTCACTCTCTTCATCTGCTCCCACTGTGGGGTCCCTCCCATGGAACGCCCTCCTTCCTGAGCTAATACTGTGTGGGCTTCCTGCAAACAGCAGTTCCTCAAGCACTGCTCCAACATCGTTCCCTACCACGCGGCCCACTCTCCAGGACCACACTGCTCCAGCAACAAGTCTCCATGGGCTGCAGCTCTGGCTTCAGGCTGCTCCTGCAAGGGCTATCCATAGGCTGTACCTCTTTCAGGCCACATCCATTGCTGCATCATGGGCTCCTCCATGGCTGCACGTGAAGATATGCTTCCTGTGGTGCCCATAGGCTTCAGGGGAATTTCTGCTCTGCACTTGGAACACCTCCACCCCTTTCTTCTCTCCCAGATGCTGCTGTGCAGCATTATTTTTTCTTTTTTAAATATATTCTCTATGGGATGCAACCAGCATGGCTCATTAGACCACCTGTGGCCAGCAGCAGCCTTTCGGAATTGGGTGGAACTGGCTCTTATCTGACATGGAGCAGCTTCTGTAGTCTACTCACGGAAGTCATTCCCTCAGCCCTCCCTTACTGGAACCTTGCCAGTATCAGCATAATTACAGTATATTAAAACAAACAAGCAAATAAACAAGAAAACAAACAAACCCATCAAGGGATATGTAGAATTTTTGAAAATGCTTTAAAAATTATATGGGAAAATGGGTATAGATTGTACAGGAACAGGGTGGAACTTACAACAGCATGAACTTACAAGAAGACGGGAGGGAAACCAGAGAGCCATGAGGCAGGTATATCAATGGATTATCAAAAAAAGGAAACAAAGTTTTAAGGTTGTTCTAAGCAATGCCCCAAAAATAAAAGAACATTTTATCTTAGTATTTGCTAGACATCTTAACATTTATGTGTATAGAAGAAAAAATAGTTTGAAAATATTAAGTGGAATGAAAACTCATCTCTGGAGAAAGACATTCAAAGATCTTTATGGAATACAGCAGAGGCAAAAGGAGAAAAAGAGATTTTAGTCTGTCCCAGTCTTCTGAAAAAAAACCAAAAAAAAACCAGCACATGGAATTACAGACCTGGTAATGTATTCTTAATGAATCAAATATATAAGAGGTCATATCATTTAAAAAGATAATATTGGCTAGCAATTACTAATGCAATACCTCAAATTAATAATAGGACTGTATCCAGCCACTATAGGGTTTTTACTCTGATTTCAACATGAAAGACTTCAGAACTAATGATAGAAAAAATCATTAAGATTTCTAAGTGAATAGGAATAAGTGCTGAAATTGAAAATAAGGACATCAAGGCTTTATGTGAGATTTAGTATATCACAAAAGAAAATGAGGATCATTATGAGGGCTGTAGAAGTCAGCTGGCTTGACTACGGTGATATTAGGAATTCTGGATACTGATTAGTTTCAAAACTTGTGTTCTGAGCTTACAGACTGAAAAGAACTTTTGAGAAGATCTTAATATAATGGTTGGCCACAATCAAAATGTGGAGTTCTGAAATGTTAATCTGTGGAAAACAGAATCTCAGAATGTATCAGAAATGGTATCTAGCAGATACAGGAAAATATATGTATTGTTGCACCTGACTGTAGCAAAGTCATATCTGGAACATTGTTAAGTGTACCCATTTATGAGAAGGAAAACTGAAACTGGAAGATCATTTGTTACAAAGATTAGAATAGAAATTTGGTTATTGAAATCAAAAGAATTTGAATTTTAAGTGAACTAAGTCTTAGAGGGACATGACAGTTTATAGCTATATCAAAGCTGAGTAATGAACTTCTGCCTATTAACTTCTGGGTCATGTGGTTTAGATATGCGTTTTGGATTTGAAAATTCCTTGTTCAGTCTTCTTGATGGCAGAAATAACGTGCTGAACTTGATGTAAAAGTTAAGAAATGAAGATAGCATTCCTATCTTCAGTTAGAGCGAGAAGGATCCAGGGTACTGCAAGCCAAGAAGCCTCAAATCCCAGAGTCAGGGAAGGAGTGAATTATCCTGGAAAACATTTCCAAGCACAAGAAAAGCAAGAAGGAGAATGATGTGGTCAGTACAGACTTACAAAGGAGAAACCATGTGTAATCAACCTGCAGCCTTCTACAATGAGATGATGGGTGAAGAATCAAGAACAGTGAATGTTTACCTCGATTTTAACAAGGCTTTTGACTGTGTTCCTCATAAAATCAGTAGAGACAAGCTGGTAAACTACACATTATATAAGTGGACAGTAGAATCCACCTGGTCTGAAAACTATTTTTTTAAATTTCTTTCAATATTTTTGATAGATTTTTGATAAACATTTTTAATATTCTGTTGATGCATTAAATTTGGTCACCACTTGACCTTTGTTCATTACTTTAAAAACTGGACAACGTGCTTTAAATTTATTTAATAAAATATGTAAATATATATATATATAATTCCGTAGAAAGATTTGATATTCTGTTTTCTTTTTTCCTTTGTAAGCTGACTACACTATTATTCCAACTACAATTTATTTCAAAAAATAATTTTGAATATTTTAATATTTTATTCATTAATAGCTAAAAGTTACATGAAATAATTTTTTAAGTGAAAAATAGAAGAGGGAGAAGGTGCTCCAGGTGCTGAGCGTAAGTCCCCCTGTAGCCTGTGGAGTGGCACATGGTGGAGCAGGCTGACCGCCTGCAAACCATGGGCACCATGTGGAGCAGATCTTCATGTGCAGTCCATGGAATAGCCCACAGTGGAGCAGGTACATGTGGCCTGAAGGTGGCTGCAGCCCACGGAAAGCCTCCATGGGACCTAGGCCAGAGCTGCAGCCTTTGGAGAGGAGCCTGCAGTGGGGCAGGAGGGCTGAGGGAAATTCTGCCCATGAGGACCCCTGCTGGAGTAGTCTGCTCCTGAAGGATGGGCCATGAGGTACGGAGCCATGTTGGAGCAGTTCTTGAAGAACTGCAGCCTGTGGGAAGCCCATGTAGGATTAGCTTGGAAAGGAGAGCATCCCATGGGAGAGATACCACGCTGGAGCAGATGAAGAGAGTGAAGATGAACGAGTGGCAGGTGACTAAGTAGCATGGACTGAACACAGCCCCCATCCCTTGTTCCTCTGTGATGCTTGTGGGGAGGAGGTAGAAGAAGGTAGGTAGATTAAGGGGGGAAGACATTTGCAGTTCATTTTTAGTTGTCAGTGTTCTAGTCTGTTTTCAGTAGGGAATAAATTGCATTATTCTCTCTTATATTCAGTCTGTTTTGCTCATGACAGTAATTGGTGAGTGATCTCCCTGTCATTATCACAAGCCACAATCATTTTTTTTCATCATATTTCATCTGTTCCTCTGAGGAGGGGGAGTGAGAGAGAAGTGTGATGATGTTTAGCTGTCCATCTGCATTAAACTACTAGAACTGGAAGGAAACATTTACAAATTGAACAGTAAATGAGTCAGGGAATAGCACAGAAAGGCAGTCTTCAAGTTAGAGCAGCAAGCAAAAACACACTGAATAAAATGCAATTGTATTTTTACTTTTCAGTAATGATAGAAAAATCATTTCAGTATTGCTCATAAATCTGTTAACACTCAGAAGAATCAGACAGATCTGGGGATACAGGACAGAAATAAATTGAAATTGAAGCATAACAGAGACATTTCAGAGTTTGGGTACATTCTTTAGTTTTTATCTGAAAATGGTAATTCCAAGTTTGGATGCCTTCATGAGGAAAATGAAGAAAATTATTATTATCCGTGTGATATGATAATGATCTTCCTAGAAATAAATTTATATTTATATATTATCAAAGATATTGCTGCAAATAAGGCAAGAATTTCATTAAGAGGATAGCTGTGAACTAAAAAGAATCTAGCATCCATCCTATGTATTGACTGAGGAAAAGTTTTTATACTTAAACAGACAAACAAAAAATCCACAAGAACACTTCAGCCAATCAACTCCTGAAAAAAAAAAATAAAAAAATTCAAAAGCAGTCAGCCATGTAATTAGTCAGCCCTGTAATTAAAGATTGCTCCATCATACTTATACACAAACTGAGGACATTCAATTATTATTTTTGAGAAAAAAAATTTCGATTTCAATGTTCATTGTCATGATTTTAAGGGAAAAAGCAATGCAACAATATAGTTGTCTAAAAGTGTACTCCTGCATTTTCACTTTTCACTCTAGCATATCAGCATATCATTCACTCATGGGCCTACAAAGCCTAAGAGAGACAAATGCTAAAGGTATGTTGTACTTCTGAAGAAGCTCAGACCATAAGACATTTGTTCCTCTCAGCCTTTAAATCAGTAATGAATATTAAGTCATGTTTTGGGATGCCGTGTAGCTGTGGAGTTAGCTTTCAGTTATACCCCGTATTCCTTGAAGATCAAGCCCTGCCAGACTGGCTTGATCTCTTTCTCCATGACCTCCTCCACAGTGAAAGCTGGCAATTTACCTTTGAATTCGGGGCAAGGTAAAAGCCGCATTAACATTGTATGAAATAGCTGTGAAAGAACATGAGTCGAGGCCAATTGTGTATTCCACCTATGGTGTGGGAATCAGCAGGTTTCCCGTGCTTACCATAAGCATTAAGTGGCAGGAATCCAAAAGAGATCCTTCAGGCTTGTGATGCTGAGCGCTGCAAAGCTTGAGCTACGGCACTCAATTCTGTCAATAAAGTGCACAGCAATGACTGACATCCAAATTAGCCTAGATACAAAATGCAAAGGAATTAGGCATCTACTAGGTTAGAATTCTCTACATAAACAAGAGGGAATTTATTCTGGAAGTTGTGAGTGCCAAAGATGTCAGAAACACATGAGTAAATGATACAACTCTTTTCTGAAAAGAACTGCTTTATCATTTTGTCTCTGCTAAATAGGTATTTGGATCACAAATCCACAAGAGATTGCATGCACATTCTAACAATTGATGAAAAACTTACAATCCGTTACTTTTGTTAGTAGAGCCACATTTAGGAATAATTTCTGTAATTTTAAAACCAGAAACAGTTAGAAAAGTATTTTCCATCCTTTTCTACAAAGATTTTAAATGGAAAAAAAAAAACAACGAACAAAACAAAACAAAAAATCCTACAACAGGAATGCTTTCTTTAAGATAGCTTTGAATTGCTCTGCTCTGCAGATACCTTGACCTGAATTTGATTTTTTTGTTACCTCTATTCTAATTGCAGCAGCTATCTGTAGGCTAATCCTGGAAATCTCTGTAAGATATCTGCTTTTGTTTCAAATGTAATAGTTAATATTCATTAATATTCTTAAGATCTCAAACATTTTTTAAGTCTGATTCCCAGATAACTTCTAGTAGTTTCTCTCACCTGGACTTTCACTCCATGTGCTCATACTGAAGGTGATGCTACATTTGTTAAACTATTACTGTGATAGAAGGATGGATTAATTTATTCATTCATTCTCACAAGCCTGGCATACAAGGGAGATGCTGAGATGAACAGATGAGACTGTATACAAATCTGGTTCATCTGCTGCTTGTAAGTAGCACAGTAATGTGAATTTCTGTGCCAAAAGAGAACTATAACAGAAACTGGATATCAAAATCAGACATATTTTCTTTTGACCTTTGTTTCCAAGGGAACTGAAGAGTCAACTAAGAGTTTCACTGTATGTTATGAAATTATTTGCACTGAAGCACAGAGTAGGAAAGATAAATAAGATTAGGTTAAGTAGTATGAATGACTAAAAGAATAATAATGGTTGCATAGTATTCAAACTGTTTAACTTGGCAGTCATGGCATTTATGTTCAAAAGAGCTGTAAGCAAATCAGTGTGCCTACTTGGGAGATTTTCTAAATATCAGTTTCTACATAGCCAAGAGAGAAGTGATTGCAGTAATCTGTTTAGACAGTGAAAAAATATTTTCAGTAAGGTTAAGCATAAAAAGGAGGAAAAAAAAGACAAAAGCAAACAGTCCATGGGCTGGAAGGGAGGAAAAGTAATTGTCTCTTTAGTTATGGAATTGTCCAGGTTTATTTTAGATGCAAGAGATGAATATGTTACAAGAGACATGCTAGCTGGATTGCAGAGGAATGTTAACAGGAGGTAAAGAATTTCTTTTAGTGATTTTGTATTTGTGTCTGAAGACTAGTTGTTTGATAGAATCATAATAAGGGAAATCAGAAAATAAAACCTTTCTCAAATGAATTGCGCTTGTTGGCTAGCCAGATGAATAGGAAATAAATAGATTACAGATGTTTGTTCTGTTAAGAAGATTTTCTTTTAAATAAGATCTTATTCTTGAGTGTTTTCTTGAACTTATTTCTCCTGAGCCAGTTTAACAAACTAATTGCAGTGGTGCATTGTATTACAGTAAACCTGGCCTCAGGTAGCTCTCCCACCACATAGCTCTAAGGATTTCAGAGAAATATAGAAGCAGCACATCCTGTTTCATTTATAGATAAGGAAGTATGTCTTGCATTTCCTTCTCCATCTTATTGATATACTGAATTTAATACCTCATTCTACTCCCTGTTTAATTCTTTTATTACAGAATTAAGTTCCAAGAAGAAAACTATCTTATGCTAGTAGCACAGGACATTATGATTTTGATTATGATGCTAGACAGGAAACAATAAAACACTATTCTTACATCACTCAATTTTAAACAGATAATAAAATACAGCATTGTTATTACTTCATAGGTAGCAGATTTATGTTTATATGTCTTATATATTCATGCCATCATAGTAAAACTAAAAATAAATATCTTTCTTTAGTCTGAAATGGACATCTGAATTTAACATTTTTCTGCCACTGCCCTTTATAGTGATCAATCTGATGATTTCTGTCATTAAAACAAATCTAGCTTCGACAAAACTTACATAAAAACATTATTCGTAAGAAGATCACTTTACAATCACTTTACATTGGTTATTTAAAAATAATTATGTGTGGAAAAAAATCATCATTTTTTAAGGAAAAACTGTGAAAAGAAAAAAAAATGCACACCAGATCACTACCAAAGAATGTTGAAGAGCATGTTAACACTCCTAATAGCCTTTCAAGTAATTTCAATTAGAATAAGTTACATATTTAGGATTTTTTTTTTACAGCACTAGTCATTCCTTTGCTTATATATATTATTTATATATGTATGCACACACATACATGTATATACAAACAGTTCTGTTGTATTACAAGGATAAAACTATATATATATATGTTCTGATGATTATTGGCATCTGATGAATGCTCTATTCCAAGCAAAGTTTGAAAATAAAAGAATACAAAATGTCTAAAGGGTTTTGAGGGGTTGGGAGGGCAGCAATTGGGAGTTAAATTGACAAAAAGGATATGAAGATGCTGAACAAGAGTGGCATCTACATCACTACAAAAGACATCTATTCAATTAATATGGAAAGCTTAACAATGCAGTATAATGTTGACAGTTGCCATCTTCTTAAATGGTGAAATGGTAAAGTCCAATCTTTGATTGCACTGTGAGCACAGGTATCTAGAGAAAATGTCATCCTGAAATGTTCTTCTGAATTATTTAGAAGCACACTTTGTTGTTGTGGTTACAAATGATTTGTGCATACTTTTCAGCCATAATTACTGTTAATTATATTTACCTTTTATATACTATCTACAAGCATCTTTCACTTCAGTACTCAAACCTATTAAAGATTATTTTCTTGACTGTAAATTAATGTCAGCTTCCATACTCCATGTCTAGCTCCCAAAACTAGCTCCCAAAAAATTCAGTACACTGTTGTATTCATCCTTGTAAATCATCTGGTCCACAGTCATGACTTACCTGGAATGCAATGAAAATCTGAAAATGTCAGGAGATGCTGGTAATAGGCAATCTCAGTACTTCTAAATTATACTGGATGAACAGTATCTGATTTTGCATATGTTTTACTTATAAAGCATTTATCCATCTTAGTAAGTAGTCTACATGATGGGTGACTGCCTCAGGTAACCGATGAGAACACTGTTATATTCCTGGGATAAGAGAAGACCAGATTTTATTCTTTTGCAGCAAAAGTGTCTGCATTGTGTCTGCCAGCTGGTACAGTGATCTAATGCATTTCTTTTGAGCAGTACAAAAAAATTCAGAATCTGCTTATGTTATGGCTGAAATGATGTTCACAATATTTTCTAAAAGCTATTTATTCATATATTCCAACTATTCTCTAGTTTGCCATATAGAGAAACCTCAGCTATGTAAAACAATGAACAAGCTGCTAAGAATAATATAGATTAAAAAGCTGTGAAGTAAAAGAATTTTGCATATATAAAAAGCTTTCTTCAGACTACCTGAAGTTCTGAAGGTGTAAAAACAGGTGCATATAAGGCTATCTCGAATTATAAAGAAGCTCTGTTTCACAGAGCATTTCACTGGGACATGACCATATAAATACAATAAGTCTGAGAACTTTTAAAACATAGCTTTCTATCCATAGGTTTCCCAGAGGCAAGGCTTCCAGATGGCACTGGAAAAGCACAATGATGTATCAAGCCTTTAGAAAACAATATTCATCATATTATCAGATATAGGATCTCTTGCCAAAACCTGACAATCAGCGAATTATTCTTGCAGTAGAGCCATTAAATGGACAAAATAGAAACTGTGGGATATCTGTTAACAAGATCTTCAACTGAGGAGAGTGCCTAGTTTTCTTTTCTTCCAACATTTAGAAAGTACACACACAAAGCAGCAGTACTTCAAGTTTTGAAAGAAAATACTTAGAAGGTATTACTTAATACAATAATTTGTTGAAGAAAAAATAAATCTCATGGGAAAAAAAGAGGTTCCCATAAGTGCTTTAAGTAAATATTTTTGAACACAGAAATAAGAAGTGCTTTGTTGTTCCTGACTTACATTTATGTCATTCAAATAAACATTCGCTGTGTTATAAGACTTTTCCTTGTACCTTTACAAACACTATATTTCATTAGATTATTACAAAATATTAAAAAACAACAACAACAAACACAGTCTTGGTACAGATATGAAAATGTCTTTTATAATAGTGCATTGGTGGACATAGGAAGAACAACTGATATCGAGTACCTGGACTACTGTAAGGCCTTTAACATGGTTCCATATCACATCCTTATCTCTAAATTGAAGTGGTGTCTTCCAGGGGTGAGTCTTGGGACTGATGTTCTTCAACATCTTTACCAGTGACATAGACAGTGGGATCAAGTGCACCATCAGCAGTTTTGCTTATGACACCAAGCTGAGTGGTGGAATTAACACTATTGAAAGAAAGGATGCCATCCAGAGGGACATGGACAGGCTTGAAAAATGGGCTACTGAGGTTCAACAAGGCCCAGTCGACTGTGTTGCACTTGGGTTGTGACAATTCCAAATATGCATGGACTGGGAGAAGAACTCATTGAGAACAGCCTTGTATAGAAGGACTTAGGGTTCCTGGTGGATGAAAAGCTGGGCATGAGTCAGCAGTGTGCTCTTACAGCCCAGAAGGCCAACTATATCCTGGGCTGCATCAAAAGAGCAGTGGCCAACAGGGTGAGGGAGGTGGTTGTCACCCTCTACTCTGCTCTTGCGAGGCCCTCCCAGAGTACTGCATACAAGGTCCCCAGCATAAGGAAGATGTGGAGCTGTTGAAGTGGGTTCAAAGGAGAGCCACAAGGGCTATCAGAGGGCCCTCCCTTGAAGAAAGTTTGAGGGATCAGGCCTTGTTTAGCTTGGAGAAGAGAAGGCTCTGGAGAGACTTCGCTGCAGCCTTCCAGTACTCAAAAGGAGTTTTAAAAGCAGGAGGGAGACAAACTTTTTACATGGGTAGATAGGGATAGGACAAGGGGGAATTGCTTTAAACTAAAAGAAGGGAGATTTAGGTTAGATGTTAGGAAGTAATTTTTTACTTGGAAGGTGATGTGGTGATGGAACAGGCTGCCCAGAGAAGCTGTGGTTGCCCCATCCCTGGAGTTGTCAAAGGCCAGGTTGGGTGGGTTCCCGGCCAATCTGATCTAGTGGGTAGCAACCCCATCCATGACAGGAGATTGGAACTAGTTGATCTTTAAGATCCCTTCCAGCCCAAGCAATTCCATAATTCTATGTCTAAGAAAGAGATAATAACATCAAAAGAGAGTAATCAGATACTGACAACAAATCCTCTCATAAGAAACATTTATCTTAAGAGAGATAATTATTTAATTTAGCTTTATAAATTCTATTCAGGGAAGCATAGTATAAACAGAATATATCTGTGTACTTTTAGGTACATCATTATGATCAGAGCATTAGTTTAGAATAAATATTTCCATTTAGAAAAGAGTAAGAAGGGCTATAACATGTATAGATAACATAAAGAGAAAACAAAATTTGAGCTAGGTTCTTCTAGCTCCTGTTTTTATAAATACAATAAACAAATACACATGTAAAGAACTTTTTGTGAATCAGATAGAGTGACAGAAATTTTGCCACCAACTTTGACACATCCAATAGGAACAATATGATTGAATTTCTGTAGCTGCTCAGGAAATTGACACAGATTATGAATTCTCAAGCTGTTAAGTAATAATTTTCAGGGTTAAGAATTCCTATCTTCCTTGATGTTATACCACTACTCAACTGGAAGAATTTAATCTCCCTCTGCATTATCTAGTGTAGACAAAATACTGGATTAGTAGAGTGTTGGTTTGTTCTGCTATAGCTCTCTCTATGTTTAGGTATCAGTGGCCACAATACACAAGTAATCAATTTGAGAAAATAGCTTAAGAAAAGGATTGCTGCATTTCTAACTGAAATAAACTTACTGTAAAAACATGGTCTAAATAAGTGTTTAGATGCTCTTGTTGCCACCTTGTCAGCATGTCCCAGTATGACAGAGAAGTAAGAATGGCCTGATATATTATTTAATTAAAGAGAACAGGTACAATAATAAATGATATTGCAACACATTTAATTAATTTCTGTGAATCATTAAAATCACTGCATAGCACCTCATGTTCATTTCGATCAAAGCTGAAAATCCTCCACCTACCTTCTTTGCCATTTCAGTTATACAGTCCACTGACTCTTAAATTTTAGATCAATCACTGAAGCATTGATTTAAAAGAGGTATAAAAATCGAAGCTGAATGAACACATCTGACTTGTTCATAATGCATGATCAGCTTTGGGAAAGAGAAATTGTGAAATAATGTGGTGTTGGAGAAATAGTTGGACTGTGACTTGAATAAAGCAGATTACACCAGCAACAAATCAATGATAGAACAGAGCATTCCATTTCATGCTTTTTGCAATAGGCAGATGCAGAAAAGTAGTGTGCATGATACAGTCCCATCAACATTCCATTTTCTAAGCTGGGCAAGAGAATAAAAATGCATGCAGACTCCAAACAAAAATGACATGTTTAGATATGGAGCTGCAGTAGTTATCTATCTTTGAAACCAAGTTCAGTTTGGAATTGTATGCTACTGCTCACAACATATGATGAAGATATATTTTCACAGCAGGAAGACCATAAAAGTAGTAAAGTAGTTGCCAGAATTAATTGCCTGATATGACTAGGATGCCAGCTTTCTTTATTGAACTGGAAAAAAGTCAGACTGATATTTCTTTATTATATTCCCTCTCTCTTTCTTTACTGCCATCTCTTTGCTTTAAATTTTTTTACCAAGATAAACTTTGTGCAGGATTTTATGCAGAAAGCAAGAGATGAGATGGAAATGAAGCAATAAAACCTGAACATAACAGCTTAGAACATATGATCCATTCTTGCCTTAAAGATGGATTCCAGCTCCAAAAGTATGGTGAGATAAGAAAAAATAAGACTTGTGTGTTCTGAGAAAAAAAAAGAAAAAAGAAGAAGTTTTGTATGACTTAAGTTTGTGGGAGCTCTTTTTAAAAAGCTGTTTATAAAATAAAGAAGAATTTAGGGATATGACTAAGAGTACATTGCATCTCTTTTACATACAACATACAAATAATAATAATGTGACTGCAGAGACAAGCAATTCTGGTGTTTTTTGTTGTTGTTGTTTTTGTGTTGTTTTTTTTTTTTTTGTTTTGTGTGTTTGTTTGTTTGTAGCAGAAGCTTTCTTAGATGGCCTAATGTATTTTTTGGCAGTGTAGAAATCAGAGACAATGTATTGCTAACTAACACTTGCCAAATAATTTGAGAAGCCTTCACCTGTTAGCGTTTTCAAGGGAAGAGCTGTTATTTTTTTCTTCCCTAGGTAGATAAATTCTCTATGCAATGTGTAGGGTGAAAAGTATTTTCAAATGTGAGCAAAGGAGTCAAATTCTTTCCTGAAATCCTGTGTATTCAAAGGATTTCTTTAAAATAGAGTGTAGACAAAAAAAGGTCTTTCCTGCATAATGGAGCTTTCGGAATGTCTGCTAAAACATGCTGGATAGACAAAGTAAGAAGTGACAAAAATGTATAAAGAATAACCCTTTTACTAAATGCATCTGATTTCTGTTTTGTGTTTGTGTACTTTTGTATGTGTTTTTCTTTTTTTTTTTTTCCTCAAGCAAAAGGAAGATTATAAAATGTCTAAGTTAGTAGAAATACTAGATGAGAATGGAGTTTGGTACAAAATGTTCTGCTATTCCAACCCAAAGAAACCAGTACCTGGATAATATCTTTAGTATCAGAGACATTTCATCTCAGAAACCCAAAAACCATGACTACGAAATGAAAAATCCTCAACTGGCATAAAGCTCAGTTACAGCTAAACAGGTCTATGTTAGACCTGTAAAATCCATTGTCTGTTTAAATAAGTTCAGTCATCAGTGTTTATCTCTGAATTTAGAAAACATCACAGTGATTTATGTATTTAGAAAAACAGCAAACTGTGCACAGACCAAGAATTTTTAAAAAAAACTTTCGTTTTAACTACTTAATATGGCAAGTCAGTAAATCCTGACTTGCCATGTCCATTAGAAAAATAATGTAAGGATTTCCACTAAATTAGTTAACACATTTAAAGTACTCAAAGTATTTAACACATTTCTACACAACATGAAGAAAATGTTCACTTGTGAGAAATACACTTATTGAATACAAAAGCTAGGTTCTTGAGGTTCAGGAATTTCAGTTGTTCTTCAGTAAGACTGAACTTCCTCAAAGAGAAAACAAGAGGTCATTCCTGCAAAATCAAGGCTTTTCAACTCAAATGGAAGAGAAATCCACTTTTCACATTCTTCAGCAGGCATCTATATTTCTCTTACAAAGCGGCTAGTGGATTTCAAAGAATGTAATTTAAGGGAAAAAAAGTACAAATCAAAAAGGCAAACCTTTGAATTTACAAAGTTTATCACAAGTAGAAAAAAAAAATAGGAAAAAGAAAATTTATCTTCAAGTCCTAAAAAAAAACAAAACAGAAAAGCAAAGATTCTCTGTATTTAATTTTCTTTGCAAGAAAAGGGGAAGGAGTGATAGGGAAACTGCAGCTTTACTAATATTAGCAGGCAAATGCATGCTCTGTGTCACATAACAGAGTATATCCAAAATCTCTATTCCTAATAAATGGATGACATATCAGTTATTTGTATGACACAGGGAATCAGTATAGTCTCAATTATTTTTTGATCATCAGCATTCAAAATTGTTATCACAAAGATACTATATGCACTGCTGGAATAATTAATTTCCTTAATGGGTTTTCCAGTTCTTATCTCTTAGAATACCTCTGCGTACAAGTTTTAGCAGTATTTTCCCAAGACAAGGATTCTCAACTGATTTATATTTCATAGATCTTCATATACTCACAGCAGATGTCTCATCACTGTTATTTGCTATTGTGAATTCACAGAATTTGTGCAAATCCATAGGAGTCTCAAATACTGTGAGAACAGCTTCCTGTGTATGCTTTGAGTGGCTACAAGCTAGATACACTTGTTTTTGTCATGACTTGAAAAATAATAAACAAATAAATAATAAAGTAGCTGGAGGCAACTCGTATGTTTGAGAATTGGCCAAATTATAACTGACAACAGGGTTTTGCAAAGGGAAGGTGTTGGGCAAACATATCTGTAGGCATCATTAAGTGAATCACCTACAAGAATAAGAACATAAATGAAAGCTGTTACTTCAATTTTCATCTAGAAATCATTCCCTAGTGAATACAGATTATATAATGCTCTTTTTTTTTCTTCACATAGAACTCAGTGTAACAATCCAGCTGACATAGTTTATATTATTAAATGTGATGGTTTACAAGGGCTGTCAATGAATAAGCCCTACAGTTGTTCACAGGTCCATACCGAAATCTGAAACAGGCAGCATCTATCTGAGAAGCAAGGGCTACAGAGCAATGAAGTGCTAATCATGCTTTGGTAGAATGTGGGAAAATGTGTTGTTCTTCGGGATATCTTTGTGAATATAATGTCTTTTCCTCTCCTGCTTTCCAAAAATTGTGGATTACACATCATTCTGTGAGAACTTGCTAAGGCAGAAAAAACTCTAGATCTTTTCTTGCAAACTACACGAATCTCATGTATTTATTAGATCCATATTTCTTTCAAAGTAATAACACATACTGTGAAAGAGATGTTTAGGTACTTTTATATTCAGAGTGGTATCGTGCTTGTAGCAATAGTTATGACTACTGTGGACTTTTGATGAACTAATTAAGTGAAAATGAACATTAGAGAATATATGATAATGTTCTGATAGCAGAACATCATTTCTATTTTGTTCCACTGGGTATCCTACATATTTTTCTACTCTTCCCTTCCAAAAATTTCCACTACGCTCATGTACTGAATAATCTTTTTTTTTACCTAATGTGCTAGTATTATCACTCCTGTAGTTTACAACCTTTATTATGTCTACATGAATGATATTTAATAATTATATACTACAACTACAAGTTTTAAATATTCATTATTTTTATAATTGATGTAACATTTGTCTTATTTCTTGCATCTAGAAAAAATGATCAATACTTAGATACATTAAAATGATATTTTAGTGAAGCTAATTTAGAAAAATACATGATAGAATATTACATCCAAATAACTTTGTGCAAAAAAATCTCACCTTGGTTGTTTATCTTCTATGCGTTGTGCATACATGCTAATTCATACCTGATTGCATTTACTTTTTCTATCTGACATTCAGGGCAACACAGGAGAAGGTGAAGGCTTTTCAGAAGGGTTTTAGCCATTAGCAAATGGATTTTCCTGCTTTCTCCTGCTGACAGGAGAAGTAGCAACACTAACAGAAGGAAAAAAAGTGCTAAGAAACGAACTGAAGTCATTGCAAGTTATACTTCTCAAACTTGCAAATGAAAAATGGATTGACTATATTGGAAGTCAATGCAGTACCTAAATAGCATGTAAATATTTTGAATTTCAAGGATATCTCTGTTGAGGGCGTGAAGGTGCATGTATTTATCATATGGACAGGAAGAACTAATCTTTGGATGGAAAAAAAACCAACAAAACAAATAACTTTGAAGAGTTCATAATTTATAGGTAAGAGACTCTAAGCAATGTGTGAGTAAAATAGAATCAGCAGGAGAGAAAGGGAAGTGTATTTGGGAGACAGGTGCAGACTGAATGAGACTAGAGGGGAATATAGAAATGAAGCAGGCTGGAGGAGAAGTTCAATAACTGGTGAGAAAGAAATAGTTAAAATTTCAGATAAGAAAATGCCATAACACATCTGTTTTCCATTCCTCTTTTCAGCCTGGGATATAGTTGCCTTCTGGGCTGTCAGCACACACTGCCAGTTCATGTCCACCTTTTCATCCATCAGGAACCCCAAGTCCTTCTTTGCAGGGCTGCTCTCAATGAGTTCTTCTCCCAGTCCCAGTACACATATCTGGGACTGCCCCAACCCGTGTGTAGCATCTTCTTCTTGGCCTTCTTGAACCTCATTTGGTTTTCATGGCTCATTTTTCAAGCCTGTCCACGTCCCTCTGGGTGGCATCCCATCCTTATATTGTATCTGCTGCACCGCTCAGCTTGGTGTCATCAGCAAACTAACTGAGAGTTCACTTGATCCCACTGTCTAGGTCTCCAGGCAAAGATGTGAGTCTTACTGGCCTGTAGTTCCCCCAGTCCTTCCTTCTTCCTTTCTTGAAAATGAAAGTGTTTTTTTCCTTTTTCCAGTCACAAGGGACATTGCCTGACAGCCATGACATTTCAAGTATGATGGAGAGTGCTTTGGCAACCACATCAGCCAGCTTCTTAGGACCCTGGGATGCATGTATACATTCACTCTCATGAGTCAGTCTCGGACTTCCTCTTTTCTTGCAGTGGAAGGGATTTTTCTCTCCTGATCCACACCTGGAGGTTCAGGAATGTGAGAGTCATGGGAAGACTGACTACCAGTGAAGACTGAGGCAAAGAACTTTTTCAGTACCTCAGCCTTCTCCATGCCTGTTGTTTCCATTTCTCCCTTCTCATTTATCAGAGAGAGTACACTCTCATTTGCCAGTCTCTTCTGACAAACGTACCTGTAGAATTCCTTGTTATTTTTCGCATCTCTCGCTAAGTTCAGTTCCATCTGTTCCTTGTCTTTCCTGATCAGCAACCTTGTATTATTCCCAGGCCACCCATTCCTGCTTCCACTGCTTGTATGTTTTCTTCTTAGCCCGCAGTTTAACCAGCAGGTTCTTGCTCAGCTATACTGCCTTCCTGCCTACTCTGCTTGATTTCTTTTGCTAAGAGATGGACAGCCCTTGTGCTCTCAGAAAAAAGATGGCTGACAGCTCTATTTCATTCCTATGTCATGCAAGACTGTTTCCCAGAGGATCTCATCCAGTATCTCCTTATATAGTCAGACATTCTCTCTTCTGAATTTCAGGGTCCTGACTCTGCTCTTTGCCAGGCACATCTTTCTGAGATCACAAACTCAACCAAGGTATGGCTGCTACAGTCCAGACTGCCTCCACTCTTAACCTCTTTGATGATCTCCTTTGCATTAACGAGCACCAGGTCTGGTAACACTTCATCTCTGGTTGGTCTGTCCAATACCTGAACCAGGACTTAATGGTCTCCAGGAGTCTCCTGGATTATTTGCAGCCCGCTGCGTTACTTTCACAGAAGACATCTGGGTAGCTAAAATCTCCCATCAGGATGAGATTCTGATAGCACAACGCCTTTTGTAACTGAAACAACAAGGACTTGTCAACAAGCTCCCCTTGATATGATGGCCTGTAGTAAACTCCTAGCACCAGACATCCTTTGTTGGTCCGGTCCCTGATTTTAACCCACAAGCTCTCAATCTGATCATGACTGTTTCTCAGGGGCAGCTCTTTGCAGTCCATCCACATTTAACATAGAGGGCAAGTCTCCCATCCTTCCTGCCTTGCCTATCCTTTCTGAAAAGCTTATAGCTCTCCGAAGTAGTATTCTTGGTTTGTGATTTGTTTCAGTATGTTTGCGTGGTAGCAATCCATTCACAGTTTTCTAATCAGTCCACAGTTTCCATCTCCTCCTGCTTATTTCCCACGCTGTGTGCATTGGTGTAGAAGTACTTTGTTTAGTCCATTGGCAATACTGTCTTCTTGGAGAAGCCTTCTCAGATTCCTCTGGGACAAATCTGAGGTCTTCCCCTGCTGCTTCCTAATGTGACAGCATTCCTTGACCCCTCTCTGTCACTTAGAAGTACATCCCTTTCCCAAATCAAATCTAGTTTTAAGCTCTGGTGATTATTCCAGACAGCTTGCTGCCCAGTATATTCTTGCCCCTCCTGGTCAGTTGCGTCCCATCTGATGTCAGCATGACCTGTCTCTTGAACATAGATCTTTACCTCTCATATGGAAGCAGGTTAGTAATCTTTGTTTTTTTTTTTTTTTTTTATGATTTATATAAACTGAGCTGATATTCAGGATGTCAAATTATTACACAACACAGTGTGTTGATTATGAATCTTTGCCATTATAAATTAAATTCCTCTACAGGTGACCGTGTATGTGGTTGCAAATGTATAGCCTGATTTGATTTGATAATCACAGGGGCATTATTTCTTTATCTAGAATTTCAAGTTGTGTACATTTATTCTGAAAATGCAAGAACAGTATAAGGCATTCAACTTGGACTATTTGAAAGGTATCAACTGTTTAAATGACATTTTCACCTCCAGAAAATACATCTTTGCCTGCTAGAAATGGTGATGCTATCATGCCGCTGGCAATCTATGATACAGTCATGTCACAAATAGGTGTCAATTCTCATTACATTCTCAAGTACAGACTCCACTTATCAGTTCTCACATAGTTGCAGATTTTTTAACTATCCCATTTTACCATGATTGCACAGAGGATCAACTCAAATACCTTATGATATCTTTGTAGGAACTACTGTAGATGTATCAGATTTGGGAGCAATATGTGTAGTTGGTATATGGGGATTTTTATTTCAAATAATTATTGTACACACTAGGAATTTATAGTTCAGCTAGGATGACAAACAATAGAAGTATCTGGAATTTCCCATTGCTTTTTTCTACACAGTTTATTTTACAGCATTGCACTGAAATTGTATTTTTCTTTCTTTTTTTTTTTTTTTTAAAACTCAGACCTGATTTACTTATGGTTTTCTTAACTATTTTTTTCTCAGATAAATACAGCAGTCAACTTCTGCTCTTTTAATAGTGAAGTTTTTGGGTTTTGCTACTATCCAAAAGCTGTATGACTTATTAGAAATTTTTAAAATAAATATTTAGAAAATTATTAATTATGACAGAGCTTTTGCACATATGATTTAAAAATCAAGCCACATTGCTATGAGATAAATAAGTCCATTTGCATTTCAGTTCCTTTATCGACTACTTCTGGAGTAAAGCTATTTTCTAATTTTTTCAGCTAGGTGAATTTTAAGAAGTTCTCAGTGCTGTGATTCATATAGCACCACACAGAAACAAGTCAGAGAGCAACTATTATTGTGTGCTAATTTTATAGAGTCAGGTAATATCTAATGTCTGACAATTGCAATTGAGCTGGTAACAAATAAAAGACTAAAAATAACCATAATATATAGCAGTTTTCAGAGACAATTTTAGAAAAATAAACTTGCCTTCAGTTTGTGGGATAGTTCTCTGCTGAGTGCTACATTTTTATGTCGGTGTAACAGAGGAATAAAAACTAAATGTGAAGAAAGACAACTTTCTAATATAGAGGTCACTGTTTGTTCTAGCAGTCTCATTGCAATGCCATTCCATTTCATATTAACTTTCCTGCAAAATCATTTTCAGCTTAATAATTTATATTTCTAAACATTGTACATTTGTATTGGTATCTTGTTAGTCTATGAGCTTAGTTTCAGTTAATAAAATACACTGATTATTACAATATGCTCATTTTATAACTTAACAGTTTTACTAACTCTAAGAATTTAAGGTGCAATGAGGGGAAAAAAGGAGATCCAGGTTAAATACCTACTTTCCCTAGGTGGCCAACGGAGAGAAAAGTGAACTGAAAAGTGGAAAGGTTTGCTTAGGGTAGCTATCTGCCTTATCTGTAGGGATGTAGGACAATTAGCAGCAAGTGATAAATAACATTCTTCCTACAGGATATGACTTGCCTGACCCTCCCCTTGAAGGTATTCTACTATAATTCTACTCATCTGTCTTGCATAGTAGTGAAGTGGTGGGGTCACATGAAAAATCTTACAATTTTCTTAGTTTGAAGTGATTGAATACGCATATTCCACAGAACATTAAAAAAAAAAAAAAGGCTAAAACCAAAGGAATATCTTTGGCACACACATCCTCCTCTGAACTACAGTGTAGCTACTCAAGTAGGAATCTTAGTGTGGAAGAGCAGCAGAAGAAGGAAGTTTTAAAAATTTTATTTTTTATAGACAGCAAAACATGTATCTGGCTCATACCAGGACTCCAGTTAAGCTCCAGCTAAATATGCAGGCATTTCACATTTTATCTTGCCTGGATGAAAACAAAAATAATATTTTGAATAAGAAACAGATGTTCTGTTTGTCCTAAAGGACTTTTCATCTACTCATATTTTTCTGTCCTGCCTTTCTGCTGACCTCACCCCAGTACATCTACAGAGACACAGAAGGCAGCCCAAAGTGGCATTAATCCTTTCCCCGCCCACAAAAAACAGAGGAAAAAAAGGGACACTTAAATGATATGACTCTTCATAGGTAGTAAAATAAAAGCTTTAGTGTAGTAAAAAGCAAAACCTCTATTTCAAGACAAAAATATCACCTCTAGAATGATTCCATGTCATGCCTTGTTTGAGGAGAATGAGAGAGCCTGGCAGATACTGCTGAACCAATATCTCTGCATCTTCTACCATCAACCTAGAATAACCAAGAAATTACATTTGTGCAATATCTCCACATACTGTATAATTCAGAGTTGCATTAACAAAAGCACAAATTCCAAACTTCCAGTGAAGCATGCTGTATAATGTTTTTACAGTATACCACGATTGTCTTTAATACTTAATTACCGTAACATTGCATATGCCGTCACAATTATTATTTTTCAGTTTTCTTTTCCACTGTCTTTGAAAAAAATACCTCGTTCTAGATTAATTTAAAAAACCCAAAACACCTCAATATTACACAATATTGAACAAAAAACTGATAATCACCTGCATCTAAGATATGAAGTTATGAAAAGTGATATATAATTCATAAGATCAAATGTGATGAATATAACTAGCACTAACTGATATCATTTGCTTATATAATAGGTGAAAAAGTTATTGTGTGCTGAATTAGAGATTGTAGTGATCAGAAATATAATATTTAGTCTAGGGTGAAGTGTTTAGGCTATGGATAGACATAGAGTTCGAAGTCAGCAACCTTGAAATCTTGTACTAGAAGTCTAAATTATTTTCACAAGATTTCATGTTCAGAAAAGTAGAAGAATCACAGTTATTAGCAGATTCTTTCTTCCCTGACTTCTTGAAAGATCAAACAACATCTGCAGTGGAACAGAAAAATAGTGCCTTACTGCTTTACAGCTTTTACAGCTAACCAGGAAAAAAAATAGTCCCCTTCTTAGATTTCTAATTGTAATTCATTCCTAATAAACCAAATACCCTTATAAAGTACAGGCTTGACATTCTGCTATACAGTTTTGCTAGTCTTTATAATTCTCATATTTTCTCATATCTATTTTCCATCACTTAAATGTTTTGTTATAATACTTGAAAAAGAACTTTTTAAAATATTGTTAAAAATATTTGTTTTAAATATTAATATTATCGTTAAAAGTATTGTTTTAAAATATTGTTAAAATAAGAAAAAAATAGCAGAATAAAAGTTAAAATGTAGCCAAGCTGTGATTCTCATTTATTTTATTTTCAGCAATTTACTGGAAGGCTCTTAGTCCTTTAAGGAGATGGGTTTAAAGCACACACAGCTGTCAGATAGAATAGTATTTATTTCAAGCAGATATCCTAACGTAATAATGGAAGATTTCAGCATGTGACTTGTTTCATTATCTGAAGGGTATATCTGAGGGGAAAGAGACGTTTCTCTTTGCCCATAGCCTGTGCAAAGGCAATAGCCCAAGTCGTAAGTTATGCAGAAGGAGCGAGGAGGGCTAGCAGACAGACGAACTCATACCTTTACAGAGACTGGAAGCTTGTGAATCCTGGCCATCTACAGATGTTCATTTGAAGAATCATTACAGATCTGGCAAAGTAAAAAGAGTAAAAGAAGATCTGTAGGGGCATGTGCATACTTGGGCCTCTTAAATCTAATCCATATCAGTAGTGCCACAGAGAGAAATCAGTGTACAAGGGTAGTCAGAGGTTCTCTTCTGCAGGGGAAGGAGGTTCCTAACTACTGATCACCTGATGTATTTTCAGGGAAATAAAAACCTAATAGAGCTTGTAGGAATGCTTCTCAGGAAATTCTTCAAGAACACTATCATCTGCTGGAAGGACAATGCAGTTAAGTAAGGGTTATAAAGGATATTTCTGAAAGGCATCAGGAACATCTTTGTGATATATGTTTAGATAAGCATTGTTTGTAAGGTGTTCTGCTGATATGAGATGTGCAAAAAATAAATGACTGAGGATAAGTAAGTATCTTGGCCAATAGAAGCTTTGGCTGCAGTGCTGAGAGAGTACATCCTGAAGCAAGTGAAGAAAAGTAGTAGCAGAATAAACCTCCTGGAATTCTGGAGATTGATCTTTGATGTCCACAGGAAATTGGTATACAGAAGTTTGTGGGAAAGTATCTCAAAGGGCAAAGGAGCCAAAAGAGCCAGCTTATACCTAAAGACAGTCTTCTTGGAGCAAAAGAATAGTCCATGCTAAGGAACAGACAAATGAGAAGGAATATTAATTAGCAGGGCAGCTTGGATGAGTGGGAATTTCATGACTAGGCTGAAACATGAGAAAAAGAGTCTGGGAGAAGTGAGCATACAAGGAAAATCAAGATCTCCAGAAGTTGAAAAGAACAAACGTGCATGAAGGTCAAAAAGGAAGACATCTAGAGGTATGTAGACTGTAAAAACACAGTCCAAGAAAAAAAATGTGTCCTGCTGTCAAATGAGGTCATGGCCAAGTGCCAAAGGGTGTAGAAAAGGTAGAGATATTCAGTGTCCTCTTTATTTTCAAGGTCTGCTCAGGCTGACAGGCAGTGCCAAGATCACAGTTGCTCCAGGAGGGAAGACCAGCTGGTAGTCAAGGACACAGGTCAGACAGTGTCTTCACTGATAGGGTGCAGTTCAATATATCCAAGCAAGACTGATACAATCAGCTACCAGTTCAGACAGAAACTGCAGCTCAGCTAGTAAGTCAGGACCAATAGGCAACAAGTCTGAATGCACCTGCAGTATATCCTAAGTAAATGCTGGCTATTCAGAACTGAACCTAAATGACTTAATGTATAGGAATGGGGTCTCAAGTGAGTTTGTGAGGACAAGATAGCCTATTTTTGCACTCAGGAACCTTAAACATGTATTCCAGGTCCCTGTGCATATTAGCAGTGTTTGCAGTAGAAAAGTGTAGCTTCCAATAAAGGATGATCAAGTTAAGCTTTGTTTGCTTAAGATGAACATGTCCATATCCACTGGTCTGGACAGGATGCATCTGAAGGTAGTCCAGTTAATGTAATTTTTGAATGAAAAGAGCAATACTGCAGCAAATACTAAGAAAATATTATTGCATATTATCAAAAATTTGACATGAATCTAATATTTCAATGTTTGGAGAAAAATGGTGATAGTGATAAATGAGAAAAGGTACTTTTTGCAACTGTAATGTCTTCAACTTAGTTTTACTATTTTTGTCCTGTTATTTGGCTTCAGAGAAAAGATACTTAAAAATAAAAAGCCATTTACATTTAGCATATGTAAGAAAATAGAAAAATCAAAGATATTTGTAGGACTATTTCATTGACCTAGTCTGTAAAAAACAGATACAAATTCATTTAGAAATGTGCATTCCTCTTCAAAATCAGTGATCTTTTCAACTCCTACTGAAATTTAAATTGTTCATAGGCAATTCCTCCCCCTCCCTTTCCCCCTCTATTCATTATATTTAAACAGATTAGGAATTTTACCAGACAGATATGATCCAAAATAGTTAACTTTTACCTCTCAATCTGTAATTCCGTAAGGTTTATCTCTAATTTACATTCCCAGTGTACTTTGAGGTACATTCCAATTTGGTTATGAAATATGAACGTTTTAGCAAAAGGTATTGAGTTCCTGGTATGATAGGGAATATTAAGTTTTTGAAATACTTGTTGTACATGTCTTATTAGTTAACTACTTTTGTGCAGATATCGATATCAGAATATTGACAGATTGGAAGGTAGATCTGAAAACAAGAAATTGTTTTATGAGATGTATTAATTATTGAATAACAAAATGAAGAAATAAAATTAATGGCTTTATTTAATAATAGTGAGAAATTTCTTTGCTTGATTTTGATCCAGAGTTGATGGCAAGGTGTTTAATACAGTTCTTAAAAACAACATTCAGAGATGTGGGGTTTGCTACAGTAATATTTCTGGCTGCCTTACATACTTCTTTCAAAAGTAATTCTGAATTTAAAAGAGATTGATAGGTTTCTTTTACAGCCTTCTTTGTTTTTTGGTTATTTTTGTTTGTTTTTTTTAAGGTGGTCAAACGATACAAGGAAACAAGCAATAAAGAAATAAAATTGTTAAAGAATAAATGCTGTATAAACAGATGAATTACTGAATGTATTTATTAATTTTAACAATATATGCAGATAAATCCTCTGTGAATGTAGATAATCTTTTGCATTCCATTTTGATTTGAATACATCAAAATACTTACAGTAGCAGACCAAGAAAAAACACTTTATCTGTGGCATGCCTGGAATTGTCTCAAAGATAAGACCATCACCATGGCAACAGGCTAATGGCTGAAGGTGTGATTAGAGAAAGGAGCCCTTCAGAAACAGGATGGCCTTGCTCTGTCCAAAACTCCCCTGTTTACTTCTAAGTTTTACTGCAATCTTCATGTTCATCATCGACAGTAAACTTGTTGATGAAGAACTTGTTGATGGCAAACTGCATAAATCTAGCAGGTATAAAAGGATGTTCAGGAGACAACTAGGGGAGATTTTGAGAATTCTGAATTCAGAACTTTGGAACTTCTGGATGAGCACTCTCACAGACCGAGGACTGCCTTCCCTCCCTCCCTTCCATGTTAACTGGACCAACACTGGAACCCAGACTGATGATCTCTTTCTTTGTCCCTGCCCTGCTACCCCCAACCCACTCTATCTCTCTCTTTTCTTTCTTTTTCCCTCATAAAGTTAATTGCATTAAAGTTAACTTAATTGCATTAAGTAATGCAAGACTTATTTCAATTTCTTATCAAGTTTCATAGTTTAACTGCACATATGTCTAAGATAGTTGTAGTATGGAGATTCACATTAAAATTGATTGTGTTTGGAACTTGAATGTCTTTTTTACCTTAATTGAACCAGGGAGGATTTGCAAATCTGATCATCTTTCTTCATTGGTAGGACATGGCACTTAGCATATACAGGATGAAGAATGATTTATAAGTGAAACAGCACTTCTAGAAGTTAGAAGGGAGGGAAAAACCATGAGAAAATTTTAAACAGATTTTCATACAAAAATGACCACATGTTGTATGAACTCACTCCACATTCCCCACATTCATAATGGTTATTTTAGCATCATCCTTACTGACCAAAATGTTGTTATTCCAATCTCATATATACAATTAATATGAATATAAAATATGAATGTTACTGGAATTAAAATATTTTCTACATAGAAAATACATGTAATCTTTTTCAGTAGTCAGATCAAGACACTTCACCTGTACTGGCTCAAACCATATAGTGATAATTAATTCTCTATTCAACAGGCTTTCTAGAAAAAAATATGATATTGTAACCTCTTCAATCTTATCTATATTAGATTTTTTAGCTGTTTAAGACATACAAAAATAGTGACAGCACTGTTTTAAATATAGGGAAACCTAGCTGAGTAGATTAGGTGTGGCCACCCAAATAACTTAAAATATCTGTATGATATATATATATATATATATGATATATATATGCATGATCTCAATCATCAGTCTCTCTTATTATGTATTACTGAGGCCAATATGCAAACACATTCAGCAAGGGAATTTAGGGATCATTAAGCATTTCGACTGTCCTCACTCTGTCATAACTGAAAACACACACACACATTCCTGGGTTTCGGCACCACTTGAAAACACACTCACACGTTCCCGGGTTTCGGCACCACTTGAAAACACACGCACTCGTTCCCAGGTTTCGGCACCACTTGTAAACACATTCACTCACACGTTCCCGGGTTTTGGCACCACTTGAAAACACACACACTCGTTCCCGGTTAATGACAGTAATCTCGACCTCCTTCTGAGACCTTTCAGCGGAAAGAACCCCCCCTACTCCTGCTATTCATTGAGAGGGGCCCACCGGCCACTCTTTCGGCCACTCCTGGCTCGTAATGATAGTGACATCCGCCCCGGTATCGATAAGCGCAGTAACTAAAATAGAACACGGCCCTGCATAACTGGTAGGAAAATCTCCTACATAGGAGATCATAATCTTAACCAGTGGGCGGTCCTGGGTGCTCAGAGTTAATGCCACGGAGGGCGTGTATATGGGGCTGGGCATGGGGTCTGTCCGGCTGGTCCGGTTGGGAGAGAGGGGGAGGAGCCCTGGGCCACTCGGCCCTCCCCACTCTCGTTTCCCGACTCCCTTTGAGCCCTTTCCTTTCCGCCCATTTTGTACGTATAACATTGTCGGGCGGTATGACCGCTTCGGCCGCACAATTGACATGTCACTCCTTTATCACGCTGGCCACCACTCCTTGGGGCTCTACATGTGTCTACATGGGCCCCTTGTCTGCGGCGTTCCCTGCGGGCCCGCCACCGATATGGCCGAGACTATACCTTCCTGGATTGCAGCTGCAAGCCCCTCAGTAGTGACAGGGGCTGCCTTTTGTTTATCTAGAACATATCTAATAATCTCTCCTGGCGTGTTCTGCTTATCAGGGGCTGAGCGTAGTAAAGCTTTGATATCTTCATGAGACTTTTGTTTCAAGCAGTCCATAATAACAGGATTATGGACTGCTCTAGGCAAATCAGATCCTTCTACTGCTCTTATCAGCCAATCGGCAAACTCCTGAAATGATTCAGCGGGCCCCTGACAAATGTCTGTCCAAGGGGTTGGGGGTTCAGCATTATGTGCGAGCTTCCTAAATGCATCGATCATGGCATCTGTAGTTGCCAACAGCTCCCCAGGTCACAAATGAGTTATTTGGGCATGGGGATTAGCCATCCTTACAGCTGCTCCTGTTAACCTGGCCACATCCGTGCCATTCACGGGATGATTCGGGTCTCTTTCAGCTAACATTGCCACCTTTCTACATTCGGATGTCCACTCTTCCTTCCAGAGAGTGTATTGTACCGGCTTAACTGCCATCCGCATAAGATTAACTATATCATAAGGAAGCATAGGTCCGGGGGCCATCAGTGCTTCCAATGCATTCAGCGTCAGTGGTGATCTCAGCCCCTTTTTCTCTACTGCCTCTAATAAGCGAGTAATGCCCTTCGGGTCTAGAGGCACCCACGTCGGGCCTTCATCCCCCACCACCACTGGATATGCCCCCACCGACAGACCCTTATCCTCAACTTCCTCCCTTACTCTCAACCAATCAGTTACCCGATTGCAATGGCATTCTTGTTTGCCGCACCCACACTTTACCCCAGCGGGGCTAACTACCACCCTTTTCAGAGAAGGATATGTAAGTTGATCTGGCTGCCGGCTCGGGTACGGCGGTGGGGTTTCATCCCGTCCCAGATGCCGGGGACCTCCATCTTGCTCTTTGTTCAGTAAAGGGCTTGCAGGGGGCGCGGAGGGTGCGATCTTCGTGGGCGCGGTGTCCTGTTCCTCTGCCGAGCACCTGATAACGATATCTCCCCCGCCAGATTTCGCCTCCCTTTTTCCCACCCCCGGATCGTCAGGCTCACCAGAGGTGCTCTGGGCTCCCTCATCAAGCCCTAACAATTTTCGCACCTCGATAGCTGCTTTTCCCTCCTCCCTGGCTGCCCGTAAAGCCCCTAAAATCAATCCCCAGGTTTTTAATTCTGCCGCCTTCTGAACGCTCATTGTATGTCGCGCCAGTGCAGATGTGAAAGAATCCCACTTCTGATGATTAAGTACATCCCCGGGAGTATCTATTTCTCCTTCCCTTTCTAAGTGAGAGAGTACCACAGTGATCTCTTTCTTAGAAGGCATATTCTTGCCACAGTAATCTTTACAGAATTGCAACAATACCTTAATTACAGAATCCATGGTCAGCGCCCCGCCGTCCCCTCGCGTTTACACGCTGAAAATAAAGTGGCACCCCGCCATCACCTTGGGTTTTACACGCCGAAAAAATAAAAGTGGCGCCCCGCCATCACCTCGGGTTTTACACGCCAAAAAATAAAAGTGGCGCCCCGCCGTCCCCTCGGTATCGCGTCAAAAAGGCGCACCGCCGTCCCCTCGGTATCGCGCCGTCTATCTAAAATATCTAAACACACTCACTCAACTCCCGGGTTTCGGCACCACTTGAAAACACACACACACGTTCCCGGGTTTTAGCACCACTTGAAAACACACACACACGTTCCCGGGTTTCGGCACCACTTGAAAACACACTCACACACACACACACACACACACACACACACACACACACAATAGCAGCAAGAAAAGCTTTTTTTATTCAAAGGTGTAGCACTCCTTTTATAATACTTGTTATCCACTATTGCCATCTAAAGCTTACTCTCTTAATGCTGATTGGATATTTTTGCTGAGGCATGTAGCAGTGAAGCATGAAGCAGTATTTTCCATCTACTGACATATCAAAAGGTAGCTTATCGGATCATCTTAGTTTGCCATTTTTCCTGCGTCACGGGTACATTCTTTGGTCAACTAGTCCTTGCTCCTTTGGGGAGGGGGCCTTTCTCGTTACATCTCGTATCCTTGCAACCGCCTATTACAACACATAACTGCACCAGCACCTGCTACAAAACCACTTGTGCTGATCTGCTGTGAAAATGCAGTATTACCAGCCCTCACAATGAGTTATGTAGTTCATACCTGCAGGAATAGTTGTTGCGCATTAGAGTACATCAAATAGTATGTCAAGAAAAGTGGTTTAACATTTCGTATAGAATAATATTAAACATTGCTTGGCAGGTAGAACCGTACTTTTTGTTAATGTGCAATATTTTGTATTGAAGCTTAAGCTAGTACAGGAGGGACAAAAATTCTTTTTGCTTGTATACAAATCAGAAATGTCAGAATTATGAGCCTTTAGCTGATCCAGCATGGTGTAAGAATCAATCATGATGATATCCATATAATGCCTTTTACTTTAAACATAGCTCCCAGCAAAGTATACTTCTCTCTTGCTTAGTCAGCATTGCTACTGAAAATATCATCTCTACTGCAGCCAGAACAGTGATAAGTGAACTTTAAAGAAAACTTTTCCAGATGTTATTGCCTATCTTTTAAGTCCATCACTCTGTGTATTCTTTTTGGTTCTAGAGTTGCCACCAACTGGCTTCAGAGCTCAATAGTTAATTTCTGTAATTGTTTCTTTTCCTACATCCATCCATCCATCCATCCATCCTTCCTTCCTTCCTTCCTTCCTTCCTGCCTTCCTGCCTTCCTGCCTTCCTGCCTTCCTTCCTGCCTTCCTCCCTCCCTCCCTTCTTTCTTTCTTTCTTTCCTTCTTTCCTTCTTCCCTTTTTTCTTTCTTTCACGTTATTTATTTTTTTGTTGCAACTCAAAATTTAGAAGCTAGTAGCTGGGAAGTGTGTCAGGATCAAGGAACTGTGATCGTGATTGCTTTACTTAAACTTTCCTGCTGTGCTACACATTAGAAGTTATTTTTGAAGTTTTGAGTTCTGTGTGTCTTGGATTTAATAGAATTATAGAATCATTAAGGTTGAAAAAGACCTTTAAGATCATCTAGTCCAATCATCAAGCCATGCTAATTGTTCCTTGTCACCTCTCTTCCAGGTGGATCACTTCCATGATCTTCCCCAGCACAGAGGTGAGGTTGACAGGTCAGTAGTCCCCTAGGTTGTCCTTTCTACCCTTTTTAAAAAGGCATGCTATATTGCCTTTTTTCCCAGTCCCCATGGATTTCACCTAACTGCCATGACTTCTTAAATATTCTTGTTGCCATTCCAGTGCCCAGTTTACTAACTAACTCCTGAATCTATTCTATGATAGCCTCACAAAAGTTTTGTTGAACCTACTTACAACATTTACAAGTTATTCATTTAAAACTCTCGATCTCAGTAGAAATACCACTCAAATCATGGTGAAAATGGAGAGGAAGGAAGGAAGGAAAGAGGAAGAAACTGTGCAACAGCTTCAGTAGCATTGGGCTCTAAGGATATGCTGCTTTTGTCTCCATAAATTCCTGCTCAGACTATTCTCTAATGGCATGCTCCTGTGCAGCAGAATTACTATGTGTTTCTTTCTTCCACCTTTTACATTGCTGAATGACTGCAAACATGAAGTGTTTCTGATATACCATTGTACAGAAAAAAAACATCATCTACACTTCCTACAGGCTTTAGTTTAATTGGTTCTGAGCCAAGGAGCTGACACACTCACCAGAATGTAATTTCTGATCAATCAATGCTTCTTCATAAGATCACGTCAGGACTGCACTGCAAGTCATATGGAGCTCGAGAAAGACTCTGATCTCAGTAATAGCTTGTGCACAAGAAATATTCACGTGTGTATAGGAAATAGGCTCATGTATTCTCTACCCAAATTTCTATCATTTTTGCAAATTAAATTGTGTAAAAACTGTAGCTTAAAATAACCTTTTTCGTAGTAGTTTTTTCAGTGGTACCGGTTTCTGGGTGCAGAGCTATAATTCTCAAGAAACTAATTTTCCTCAAGAGCATGATAACCCAGTGGTCATATTCTGACAAGCACACTGTGAGGATTTGCATTGTGCAGTGAATAAGTCACTTATCTTTCACCTGTAGAATTGTAAGGAGGGGGATTCATGTTTCCAGATGAATTAAACTTGGGTGTCTAATTCATCAATGAAAAATTTGTCCACTTGCAAAATAGGCACGATCAGCAAGTGTCTGGAGATAAAATTAAGTGATGCATTTTGCAAGTAAATTAAGCAAAACTGGGAAAACATGAGGATATATAGAGTGCAATATGACAGCAGGAAAAAAATTGGAAAAAAAAAAAAAAAACCTCAACACACCTGGGACAGTTGTCCATTATTCATGCTATTAACATCCATATCAAAAGTTTTCTATGTAATGTTTTTTAACACGTTTTTAATCATTTATTATTTCTAATTGCTCAATCTACATTTTCAGACTGTAAGTCAGGTTTAGAAACTTTTTTTTTGGCCATTTGTCAGAAATAAATTAGATTCTACACTATATTTTTAGATCCATTAAATATTTTCCAACTCTTCTTTTTTAATAGGTTCAGAAAATTTTTTGGTAGCAAGGTGTAGGAGAACAAAAGCAGGAGCATTTGACTAGGTGCTAAAAACTTAGAAAAATCTGTTGGTTTTTTTTGTTTGTTTTGCTTTTACAGCACATGATTATTTAAGCCTTTCTAAATTTTGGCAGGGAAATAATCTACAGATTTCATCTGTGTCCTGCTGCCATTCCAGATAAGAAGGTCTCAGCAAAGTTGCCTGTGCAAGAGCTGTTCCATCTGCTGTGAATCTCTGTTGTACCACTCTCCTTATCTAATAACAGAGGATAGTATCCCATCACATCTGTCCTTTCACTATCACAAACAATTAGCATGGAAGAAAACGTTTCTTGGAGAGTGGAACTTAGCCAGGCTTGTTTTGCATTGTTATTTTCATGACATAAAGTAATAGTGTGATGTTCTATGACTTACCATAAGCAGCAACTGTAAAGCAAAGATGCCAGAGCATGTTCTCTCAGGTTTGGGGGATTTGTTAGGAAACACTTAAAAAGAAGCATATAACCTCAGCAGGATTTGTGTGTGTGCGTGTGTGTGTACAATTAAACATTGGTAATAAGTATTTAATTTCGTGCCTAGGTAGTAATAGGACCCTGTGGCTGAAATGGAACACAGGAAACTTAAAAATCTTGACAGATGCACAAAAAGAGAAAAGACAAAAATGCATAGAAGAACATGTACAAAATATGCAATTGATGGTTTATGTCTAACCATTGCTCATGATTTTGCCTATAGTGATCAAGTTTGAGGATTTTTTTTTAATTCTAGAGATACACTAGGAAGAACAAAGTAAATGTACAAAATGGCTCTATGGGATCCTCTACAGACAAATTAGACCTAACCATACTTCACAGCTAAACTAGACAATGTATTCCAGATAAACTTTCTGCAACACTTAAAGCCTCGTGTTTGATGGATCTTTGTGCTTTCAGTGCACCTGAACGTGCAGCATAAGAACTTTCAAGTGATGACAGTGGAGTATTTTGAAGGAAATAATATATGAAAAACTAGTCATGAGAAAGAGAAAAGAATGAGAACATGTCTGAAGTGGCAGACTTATATGGAATATAAGAGAAATCCAATAGGTTGCTTTTTTGGAACTATACCTAAACATAGAATTCAAACTAGTTATATTACAACTAGTGACATTGCTTTTTCAAATATTGTTGCAGTCTCCATCTGCTGTCTTCCCCTTCTTAAAGTTTCCCTCCCCCTTTTTTTTTTTAATCATATACTCTTATGTGAGAGGTAACCCAGAAGGCAATCCAGCTCTTAACTCTCGTTTAATAGAAATCTGTGGTTCATCATATGTTTTATATTGAGTTTCTTATAGTCAGGTTATTCTCATAGTCAGGTTAAAGAGGTGCTGGTCCAGAAAATAAGTGTAAGGTTATTATTTATTCTGAGAAACAAGTGGAGTAATCCACAAAGACCTACATATATATCATAAAAAAAATTACAATCAACACTTTTCTCCCAACACTGAAAATATAAAATAAAATAAAGGAAAACTTATTCCTGTTAGTGTATTAGCCTACCTATCTTTATTTACAAGATCACATAGCAGATGTAACCAGTGCAACAGCAAAGGGTTTCCATAGAAATATTCTCTGTATCATTCTCAAGTGTTTAGTGACAGTGACACCAACAATTCATCAATTTTTAAGTATTTCTTCCCAGCTTTTCCATGTGTTACAGACTCTCCTCTGTAAATAAAACATTTTACATCAAGGTTTTGTAGTCAGTTCATTATTGCAGTACAGAGACAAAATCTTGAAACTGTCATTTTCCTGCATACACACAGTAGATACAATTTTCAATTGCTTGTCCATTTGAAGATATTGACAAAATTCCTGTTATGTAATAATGGGGAATTAAGGAGCTTAATTTACTACCAACATAGATTCTAAAAATGTCTTCCTCATACTTTCTCTTCTAAACTACCCAATTATAATGCTTTGATTTCTCCTTCATAATGCTTTTGAGTCTGAAAATGACTAGTCTAGATTAAAATAGGTCTTCTATTTATAAATTTTCTACTACAAGAAAAATAAATTTCAAAAGGGAGTTATGCAACATCAGTTAGTTACAATAATTTGCTTATTCTCAGTGATCTCAGAAAATTCCAAAGGAGGATTCAGACTGTCTATATAAGTGTTCTAAGAAAACACTATAGTATAGCTTAATTCTTTACAATATAGAGCAAGAGTAACAGTGATTTTTTCCTTTGTTTGTTTTAAGTAATATATATAGACAACATAAGAAGATACAAAAATTATCAACAAATTGTACAGTCAACAATTAGAAATCAGTAGCATAAAATACAAAAGTTTCCCAAAGTGTGAATTTTTGACAGCAATGAAATGAATGCAAGATTTCAAAGTAATCAGCAGAGCTCACAGTCACAACACTGAAGTTGCTTGAAATATATAAGTTAGAACCTTAAAACTAGAGGAAAATGAGTGATGTTTCACAAAACAGCAATAGAAATTATACCCATGGGCTCACCATGATTATTGTTCCCCTGTACTTTCACTGCTTTAGAGAAGTTACTTAGCAGGACTCAACAACTGAAAGCACATAGCAGCACATCTTAAAGTCCTCTTTAAATATAATTAGCAATGTTAATTCACATGAATGTTATGAAAATCAGATTTACTATATCTTGCTAAAGACTAAAGCTTTTTATTCTTCTTTGTATGTTAGTTTCAGAACACGCTCTCTAGCCTAGCACAGTAGAAAAAAAGCTTACCAACTTTTGATAACCATACTAACTAGTACAAGATAAAGGGCTGGATTTAGGTGTAGACACACACAGGGTAGCATTAGGGCAAGAAAAAAATATCTCAGTGGTAAATACTGAATTTCAGAAATGAAATTTCTGTCTTGAATTGGCTTCCAAAATCATCACTCTGTTTGCTAATATCCTCCTTGGATATCACAGGTACCAATAACTTTAATTTTCTGTTCTCATGATTCTGCACTGTCAGCGTAATGTAATCCATATTTCACCTTTGTCCCCATGGTTACAACACTATTTGCAAGCAACAGGTCTTTCCTGTAAGACTTCTCAGCTAGGGTGCATTATAAATATTAACCTCAGAGAGTCATTAAATAGTATATAAACATCTCAGGCCCAAAGAGAAGCTACAGAAGGGATTCAGGCCTTTGTGGCAGCATACTTCAAACTGTCCTGGATTAAGAGGATTTAGGAAAGACTGCTTGTATTTGAAGAATTTAGCCTAGCCTTCTGATAATGGTTCAAAACACTAGGCATGTCCTCTCATGGAAAGCAAAACAAAACTATACAAAAACTATTCAAAAAGCTGACTGTGTTAAAGATTACGAGAAGAACCAACATAAATGAGGATAGTTAGGTGCCATGCCAATTAGATAAGCACTGAACAAGGCAATGTGTCCATTCATTGTTTATCAGTCAGTCTCTAATGGTGCTAGATTTGAGCAGTGAAGATCTAAGCCCCTTTGCATCAGATGGCTCAAGGAATGGGGATCATCCCCTCAGCTGGATCAAAAAGCAAAATACATGCGTCCACTTTCTCCTTTTTTTAACATAATAAAGTTAGATTCAGATAGTCCGTTAAATAAAGTGTATTCACTCTTAGTCTGAATGTGGCTGCTTCCAATTCAGAATTTGTGTGCCCAATACAGAAACATGTACTCATTTACATGTTACATCTACATTTTGTTAGAAAAGATCTTTAAGATCACTGAGTCCATCTATCACCTGACAGTAAAACTACACCAATAAACCGTGTCCCTAAGCTGCACATCCACATATCCCTTAAGTACTTCCAGGGATGGCAGTTCCACCACCTCCATGGGCAACCTCTTCCAATGCCTAAAGACTTTCCATGAAAAAATTCTTCCTAATTTCCAATCTAAATCTCCCCTGGTGTAACGTGAGGCTGTTACCTTAATTTCTATCTCTTTTCACCCGAGAAAAGAGACCAACACCCTCCTTGCTGCAACCTCATTTCAGGTAGTTATAGAGAGGATAGATACATATACTGTCTATTTTCTCCATTGCCCCCATCAATACAGCTGGCTTTAGGAAATGATAATGTTACAGCTTTACCTAAAACTATTGTATTTTTTTCCAGTGCTTTGCTTAATTGGTGCTTAAATTTGCTTAAATGGTGCTGGAGCAGAACCAAGGATTCCTTTCTTCCAGGTGAGAATTTGCTTTTCACTCTTTAACATCCCAGTCAAGAGGATAAGTTAATTTGTTCTGGGACAATATGATGAGTCAAACTGGATAATTTTCCTGGATCCAAAATTTTTGGGGAGTTATGTTCTGCTTGTTTTTTATCTAATTTAATTTTAACTCAGAAGAAATCCCAGTCTAGTACACCTCATACAGAGATACTGGTGGTACCGCGGTCACATCACAAATTTGGGAAAGGACAGTCAGGAAAGGCAGGAGGATTTAAACAAGTTCTGCTGCTGAAAGAGTGCCCTCAGTCCAAGCTTAGATGGTATTAAGATAGCTTCATCCTTCACTAAACCTCTTATGTTTCAAAAGAGGATAAAGCTGTTCTATATTATCTATAGTTAAACTGAAGCTGATGTGAGTAACTTAAAATTAAATATAGCTTTTTACCAAAAGAAAAATGTGATGTATTTTATTAAGATGTATGTTTATGGGAATGTGAAATAAACATACTGATTCACAGTCAACAAGGATGAGATCCTAAAGGAAATCAATAGTTTTCAATTTGAAAGAATAAACAAACACTTTCTTGTACTTCTGGGTGTAAACCTGAGGGAATACCATAAATTAGTTTACGGTGGATTTTATTATACTAACAAATTAAATCTATGCATTTCCTTCACTCCACTTAGTCTGACTCAAGTGAAAAACAAACTATCATTACATCTTTGAAGCATATCTGTTTTGTTATTTCCTTTCACCATGTCGCTATCTTTAAAATATAATTATTTGAACAGTCCTGAAATAAGGAAAGACAGCCAAACGCAAAAATACCATTGTGAATATTGTTCCTAGGTGAGATTTGGATCCACATTCACATAATATCTAAGCATAGCAACAGTTATTCCATTCTGTAATACCAATTCACAATATGATTTAATATTAGAAACAAATGAAATACTTCCTTCGATGCAAAATTTAGCAGATTCAGAAAATCCTTTGAGGTGAGTGCTCAGAGGTTGCAGAATGGCAGAACCAGGATGATCCATTTCTGAGTATACTCCAAAACTGATTTATTTATTAACTTACACATTTTTAAACAGTTCACTCTGGGCTACAATATTGCACTCAGAATGGTATTTAGGGTTATAAACACGCACTTGTAGCGACATGTAAAATATTCATTTAAAAAAATACAGAAAACAAATATTGGTGAGTTCACAACACTTTCAAAAGACAGCTCAGTACAAGAAAAAGAAGTTTTTGAGCAATTCTGTCTCATCTAATTTTGGCATGACTAGAAGTACTTTCTTGTATACCTTCAGTCTCCTTCTATTGCTCACTGTTCCCTTTGCTTCGGAATGCACTAAGAAGTGTAAGTGAAACTTACTAGTAAGGAAAGTTATTTTTGTCTGTGTTAATTTTCAGTTCAAAATAAATAATTATATTATATATAATGTAGTGCCTTCATATTTCAATATTCTGGACTTAAGGAATGTGCCAGTTATTAATTAAGTAGTCACAAGTATATGTGGATACAGCTTTCAAAGGTACTCGACAGAAGTCTGTTTTTGTAGCAAAGAGGTAACAGAACTTAATTTGTTATTATATATTCATGAAGTAATAGACTTTGTTCTGCCAACCTAATTTCTTCAATCAGACTAGAGCAATTCACAAGAAAGGCATATTATCTCTGGCTCAACACCTGCTGCTCCATGCATATTATTCCTTAGTGATATATGGCAATGTTATTTTATTTCATTAAAGATACACAAACTATTTTACTTACAACAAAATAAAGCAAGCATAATACAACTTCCTTTTCCACTTGCTGACTGCATGAAAGAGAAATGCATTATAGCAAACAACTTTATGTGCATGTGTGTATAATTTTAGCACCTGCTCTTGAATTATTATGTATGTCTCGCAAACAAACAACAGAATAGACATTCAAGTAAGGATTCAATTTTTAACTAGGGCTTTGGATCTTAGAAAATTTGTAAAAGTGGTTCAGTTATTGAGACTTACCCTTCTTAAAATGTAATGTCTTCAGAATTATGTAATCAGTAATATTTACATTAGCAAAAGCATAATAAACATCTGATCTTTCTAATCACACAAATAAAATATACATGAAGAGAAACTGGACTTTACATTTAAAGTATAAATGCTTATAAATTAGAATTACTGCAGTTATTTAACTATTTATACGCAAAAAATTATGTATGCAAAAATACCCCAAAGATAAGGAAATTTGAAATACATAATTACATTGCTTTATCTACATGCTTCTCAAGAACAAACATTTTGTTGTTTACATTATCCTCAATATTTTTCTCTGAAAGCTCTCAGATCATCTTTCCAAAATCATAAATCTGAACAGTGTTTTCATGGTTCCCTCACTTAAATGAGTAAGACAGCCTTGCCTTTCTTATGTCCTTATGAGAAGAACGGCCCAGTCAAAGTGCACACACAGCTGCACCTGCTAATAATCACAGACTTCTGTCCAACCAATCCTGCCCTTAACAGCGGTGACAGACAATGGTAAGTCAGTACTTACTGGAACAGAATATGAGATATATTGTCATATCACCTAATTTTAGAATGGAAAACATGTAAGAGCTTTTTTTTTTTTTTTCTTTCCCCCCTCTATTAGTACTGGGAGAAATTTAATATTCACCCATTTTTCAAGGCAAAAATTACATGAATATGTCACATTCATTTTATTTACCTTTTCAGTACTTACTGCTTGAAAGGTTATTTGAAGCTTGCTAAATGTATTGAATTATTGTTTGGAATTTAATTTTCACTTCTTTTTTTTTAAAACACTGCTTTGCTTCTTAGGTTGCAATGAAGTCCTGAACAAAAGACAATACTGTACTACCATCAGATCACACAAATTCAATAGAAAATATACAAATTCAAATGAAGGAAGCAGCAAAATATTTTAGTATGCTTATCTTCCTATAAATAAAACATTACAATTTAAGACAGTTACAGCACACTTTAGAGATCAACCATGATATTTTCATTGTGACCAAAATTTTGAAACCTTGTCACCTAAAGAGGGCAGTAATTAGCTGCTTTCCTATACCAAATTCTCACACAAACAGAAGAGTCCAGTCTCCAGTAGTGAGTTATTCTCTATTTCTGTTTAGTTTATAACAATAGCAAAAAAAATGTTTGACACCCTGAATACTTGGTCCACAGCAGTGTAACTAATTTCCTTTCCTTAGGACTCTTGATTTGATACACGTGAAATGGAGAATACGCTTCTGTCCCTACTTATGGGGCAAGACTCTGAACTAAGATTATCCTTACCAGAGATACACCTGGATACTGAAGATCTTTATATTTGTGTTTGCATGTCTGTTTTTCCCTTTTGAAATCATTTTCAGCAGAATCCAACTCCAAATAATTTTAATCACTGTACTTCAAATTTCAAATGCATTTGAAATCTGCTTGGCCTTATAAAAACTCAGAGCTTTATTGGATGCATTTATATTAAGACATCAGATGAGTGTTGATCATTTTCCTATGATCTTTGAAATTACGATCTCTTCTTCTGTATAGACATCATTCAACTAGGATATTTTCTTCAAGAAAATTGCTTTAGAATTCAGTTTACATTTTTTTTTTTTTTACACATAATGGCATATTGTTACCTAACGTACCGTCTTTCTTCATCAAAAACTGCTAATCATATCCCTCTTCATGCCTAGCTTAGTCTTCATCTACTATGTATTTTTAAATATTTTTTGTATCAATCACTTGACAAAAAACAAACAAATAAAAAAAATCAACCAAAGAAGAAAAAAAGAAACACACAATTCTCTTCAAGTTCTGGTTATACTTATGTCTCTTCAACTTAATCTTTTTTTGGCTTCTGCAGAAAAATGCTTTTGCAGGAAAAAAAAAAAAAGGTGAAGGTGATAGAAATATATTTTAAATTTTGGCAGAACAAAACAATTAATATTAGTATTTGTCTAATATGTCTATTAGACAAAATAGAGCATTCTTTTTCCACAGAAGTCATATTTCAAATCCCTGTTGTTTAACAATTCCTTCCTCCTTTCTTTTCTCCTGTTGAAGCAGCGCAGTCCCATGACACATCATGATAAAAACAAAAACAATCACCTAAGGGTTTGTAATTTGCAGCTCTGTAATCTTTTGCTGAGACAGCCAAGGTAGCAGTTTCCAGAGACTCTGTAGCAGTATTTTCCCTTGCTGTTCACTTGCTGTTGTTCTTTTAGCTGCAAACCCCAATTGTGTTGTTATGATGGGTTCTCATGGGAGGTAACTACCAGTGGCAGGAGAATTATACATCCTCCTCACCTCCCTTTAGTTCTCGATTCACAGTTTTTATTCTGCATTAGAGAAAAGCAAAGATAGGACACAACAAAATACCAGTAATGTAACTGCTTGACAAAAATTAAACAAATGTTAATGTGCAGAGATGCATAAAGGAAAAGGTATTGCTAAGGGACACAACTGCACACCCATAAGCAACAAATATGAAAAAAAATGGTGAAGGGAGGAGAAGTTTCTAAATATAATCAATGTGCTGTCAGATATTCAAATTATATACTAAATACCAAGATAAAATTTATAAATCTGAAAAGATTTTTGTTCACTAAGTACATCTTGTAACATGCTATTGCATAACATGGTAATGCTATGCAATTCTAACGCACAACTGTTACCAATGTCAAAAGGTGTTAAGGAAAAGGATAGAAATATAAATTTAGAGAAAGCCAGAAGGAGTAGAGACAAGTTCAGTAACTGGGAGTGAACAAGACTAAGGTAAGAAGGAATGGAATGGGCTGCCCAGGGAAGTGGTTGAGTAACTGTCCCTGGAGGTGTTCAAGAAATGTTTAGACGTTGTGTTGAGAGACATGGTTTAGTGGGGTTATTGGTGGTAGGAGGATAGTTGGACTGGATGATCTCATAGGTCTTTTCCAACCTTGCTAATTCCATGATTCTAAGGAAGAGAATACTCAGCTGCAAAGATCAGAAAAGATAAAAATCACAAAACTATCACAAACACAGTTTATACAGATTCTAAGGCTGAATTTATTTAAGAAAAAAGAACCAGGGATGAAAGTAAGAATAAAGTCAGAGGAAAGAGGAAGAGGATCTGTCTTGTAAAAAAAGAAAGAGAGAAGGCGTATTTTGAAAACTTTCAGAGTAGAGCAGAAGAGAAGAGGAAAGGGAGCCTCCTGAGTGAGCTGAAAGCCGGAAATAGCTAAGAGTTATTTAATGGAGAAGTTATTTTCTGGAACTGAATTTTATATTTTTATTTCTTATCTGAATTTCTGAATTTCTAATCAAGACCTTGTCCTTCCATTTTCTTTATATTAAACTTTTTAATCTAAACGTACTCAGTATTTAACAGGAAATTCTCAGTCAGGCAGTTATGAGAATTTTCAGTGAAATAAATAACTACATTTAAAGTAGTTGAATAAAGAGAGATAGTGTAACTGCAACTCAAGATATATATAAGAATCCCAGAGACTGACAAATGCTAACCACTACACAACTATAGCAAGGCCAAAAATACAAGTAAAGTAAGTTTCACCAAGATTGAGTCAGAAGAGAGACTTGACCCTTTTTATTTCACAAGAAGTGAAAGGAAGAAAGGAGTTGGTTGTATGCAACAGATAGAGACAATCTGTCACAGCTCAGTGTCAAATGGTGGTGTAATTGCCATAACAGCAAGAAATTTTAATTTCTTGACATAAGCTTCTATGTCTTATTTCATATTTCTGAACATTTACAGACTACTAAAGACATTGAATGATGGTGTTTAGGGGGGGCTGTGCAGCCACAACATGTAAGCATCATTCAAATGAAAATAAAATCCTTAAAATAAAATGGAATAGCAGGTATGTACTATCCATACATATCAGACCCTTATTTAAGAGTGAGAAAGCGACGAAGTTTCATTCCAGACTCTTACCAGTTGAGTTACACATCTCAGTTAATGACTGGCAAAATGTGAAGAGCAAAGCAAGGGATGGGAAAGTCCATGTTACATGTAGATTGGTAAACAGACAAGGAAGACCTATAGATTGAATCAAGATGTGTACCTTAGTTGCTGGAAAAAAGGACATGAGAACGCAGTTTCCTAGAGCCAGTCTAGAAAATTACCACTCTTTTATTTGATAAATTTGCCCAACCAGACTGAATTTCCCTAATGAGAGATAGGGAAGAGCTTTCTGCATCTGGTAATAGTTACTGCAGTATGTCCAGCAAGAGCTAGTATAGTACACTAGATTTTCCATAAGTGAAGGTCTGTACATCTCCATTACGGTTGATAGGACTATAGCAATTTATGTTAATTGAATTCCCAATTTGTTACCCATAACGGTATCAAATTCAGTCAGAAAATTGTATTCCTTACTGCCTCTACTATGTTTATATATCTCTCAAGTCTCATTTTAATTTCTCATTTCATGAAAACTCTTTTTAAAAAAAAAAAAAAAAAAAAAAATCTTATCCAGTGCTGGAAACAGTTGGCTCAGATCCATAACTGTGCTTTGAATAGTTAACATTAGCAATTGTCCATGAATAAAGAACTACAAATTTGTAGACATGATGTATTTATAAATCAAGACATTACAAAATTTTACATCACCATGATACAGGATTGCCATTTTCGAAAAAAAAAAATACAAATTATGGTACGTACTGACTACATCAACCTTTTCATACACCCAGCAACAAAGATACTTTCAAAAACCAGTATTATATCAGTAGAGAGTAGAATGCTTTCAGGACTGGTAAAGATAACTGTAGGGATAGCTTTGGTATTACATGCTGGAGAGAGGCTGCTGGAATGGTATCAAAGCTGGTATGGATAAAACAGAGCCATCATACTAAAAAGTTAATACGAAAGTATTTAAAAAGAGAGAAAAGAGGAGAAGGAAGAATGCACCAGGTGCTACTGTATCAAGGACTTCATTACCTAAACATTCAGAAACTTCTGCTCCAAAGTGATGTGCCCTGCAGTAAAAGGAAGTATTAAAATATCCAAGTACATCAAAAGGAAATGAGATAAGAGATAGAAATGAGATCATCATTTCGTCTGAATCTTCAAACATTTCCACTAAATAATCAAAGAGCCTGTGACAGCCTAAGGTATAGGAAAATCTGCAAAATATTGTACCCTGTAGCAAGAGAAAAATATTGAAATATTTTGGCCCCTCCAGTTTAAAGTCAGGTAATAATGAGACAGAAAATTAAGACTGTATGCGTGAAATTAGCAAAGAACCATCATTATAGAAAGTAGCAATATGCAAAGTAAAATTAAATGATCCAGCCATCTAGATGATAGACCCTGTAATTTGAAGAATTCAGAGCTTCACTCTGATTAAAGATACGTTGTCACAGAAAACCAGCTAAGTGTAAAAAGTATGCACCAACTCAACCCCACCTTTTACTTTTGAATTTTTGCGACATAGTATAACTCCCATTGAATGCTGGTAGTGGTTACCTGTGTCCTGAAGATAGATCATTCTCTTAAACATATTTTTCTGTTGAAACATAGGTTTTCGCTGATTCTTCCTGAGATTTTTCTCTAATGACTTCCAAGCTTTAATAATACTTTTGAGCTTAGTAGTAAAATTGCTCCTTTTCTATCCTGCACTTCCCAAATGCTATTTCAGTATAATATCTCTTCCATTCAGCCTTTTACACTTAGAGGAAGGACTTTGTATACAACATCCCCACTCCTGGGACTTTGATCACTAGAGCTTATGGTCAAGTAAACACAGCTAGTTATAGGGGAGAGGATCCCAGATGCTACAAGAACCACTGCCTGGGCTGAATACCAGTCTGAGGAGCTCAGGATCTCATCCTGAACCCACCTGAGCTACAGCTCCCTCTACATTACAGTCTGCCAAACTGGGCCCACCTGTAGGTTGACGGTTGGCTGGCCTTTAGACCTACTGTGTCACTCTGGACTCAACTGATCTGAGCTCTAAGTCAACCCCAAAGTCCTGTCTTCTCTTTCTCAAGAGCTGTTGTATTCAGTCTGGCTGGTGAAGTACCTGCTCTTTGACATCTCAGTAGCTTTAGTAAAATCTATTTAATCTTCACTGTAATTAATCACAAAGTGTTCCTGTAATCTCATACCTAAAGAAATAGATTATTTCTTCCAACTGAGATAAAAGAAATACCTAATGTGTAATGATGTAATCCTTAGATACGTGGAATGTGGTGTTTCCAGTGTGTTCTAGTATATTCTAGCATATCCATAGTATTCTGTATCCATAGTGCTGTAGTTAACAACATATCCCATATATGGAGATAACTCGGGCAACGATATTGTTAGCGTGCGTGTTGCATAGAGCTTGTATCCCTGGACCCTGTATCCCTGGAAGCATATATGCTATATAAGATGGTGTGTTGCTACAATAAAATTGGACACATCTCATATTGAGTTGATCTTGCGTTCCCCACGCGAGTACCGGTAGGGCAACCCTTTGGGGGAAACTTGGGGCGTTCCCCCAAAGCAGGATGTGCCTGGGAGTCTTACGATCATGACTAAATTTTAGTAAAACTCTGTAAATCTGCCCTTGGGTCCTGTTTCCTCCTCAGTCATACAATATCCTGAGTAATACTATCTGAAAGGAATTTTCTATGAAAACCAATAAGTATTGCCTATAAATCTTTATTGAGACATAATCTTTGTTATCTCACTCAAAACAAAACTTTTGTCCACTAAAAGTTACTATTACCTGCACTTGTTTTGGAATACCACAACTGGGAATCTTTTATTACCATAAGAGCAACTGTAATCCTTTTTGTATAACAGGTCTGTGATAACCTTTAGACATACAAAATACGAAGTCTATTATCACAAGTTCTTTATCCCCAGGATTACATTAATTTTGCCTTTTTATAAACAAAAGATGTTATCTTTTAATGCTTTATTTCTATTGCTTGTTTTATTTTCCTCATTTTTTTCCTAATTCATTGTATTTGCCCTATTCTTTCAGCAGTAACTGTCACTGAGATTTTCCATAATCCTGAAGAGAAAAAAGAAATCAATAACCATACAAAAATTTTCAAATATCTTTTCAATGTTATAAATCCATTTAACTTTATACTACTGTGAGGGTGTTGAGGTACTGGAACAGGTTGCCTAGTGATGTGTTTGATGTCCCATCCCTGGAGACTTTCAAGGCAAGGCTTAATGAGACCCTGGGCAACCTTATCTAGCTGTGGTGTCTCTGTTCATTGCAGGGGATTTGGACTAGATGGCCTGCGGAGCTCCCTTCCAACTCTAAGGATTCTATGATTCCACTGTAAACTGATAAGTCTTTCTGATTATTACAAGCAGCATGTACCATAAAAACCTCAGTTAGTTTATGAATCCATCTGGCAATCAGAGCACTCAAGAAAAAAATCAGTAGGCAAATGTTTCTCTAAAAGTACTTCCTGTTTTGCTTTTTTTTTTTAAACCGCATACAATCTCTTTTCTTCTTCTTCTTCTATGTAGGCAGATGATTAACTGTCTCAGTACTTGTACTGCAGGCAGTCATGTGACATCTTCACACCTTAAAGTCTAATCAGCTTTGGGTAATTATAATCATTGATGTATTCTACACAATAGACAAAATATTCTAAAAATGCAAACTCAAAAACATTTTGCTGTGTAATTACAACAGCTGTAATGAATGAGGACAAATGATTAGAAAAAGAGAAGCAGGATCTCATTCACAACAAGATGGTTTCTAGGGAATATTAGCAATTTAAGAAGAAAGAAAATAATTCACTCAAATTCTAATCCACTGAACACAATTATGCATTCTATTTACTCAGTATGATTTTCTTTGTCTAAAAGACTGCTTAGAATTGATTATATAGGATTTCTCCGAAGACTAGCACTAGCACAGCCAAAGTGGAGCATTTTAGCAGAACCCATACTGTCAGTCTGAATTTCAGTTGAGAATAATATTTAAAAGTCTGCAAACAAAAAAAAATCTGTCATCATTTTTATTATTAGAAAATTAAATAAGGACATATCCTGTAAATTACAGAGGATGATTTTTAAAGGTTTACATGAAAAAAGTGGACTTGAATAATCTCATTTTTTAACACAATATTTTTATTTCAGCTGGCTAGAAAATAACTGCCATTATTCAAGAACTTTAAAATTATAAAATTGTATAATCAGGTAAGTTTGAGAAGACCTTCAAGATCATCAGATCAGAATCACCAACTAATCACTAAACTATGTGCCTTAATGCCACATCCATACATCTCTAAAATGCCTCCAGGACTGGGAAGGAACAATTATAACAATATTTTTAGGCTTGTATTAAATCAGTGAGGGATGGTCACTATGGAAAATTGTGTTAAAAGTCACTTCTGTACCTGGTGAAGAATAAAATCAGTTATTTCAGGAAATCTCTTATTTCGTAGAAACAAGAGTTAAGTTTTTCACTTAAACCATTACAGGCAGCAAATAATAATATATCTTAATAATATTACAAGTTTTACATCTGTATGGGAACTGCTGAGTCATGGCCTGAACCACTGATTGAGCACCTGGAGGAAAGACCCAGTCAGCCCTGGGAGCACAGGTGAAGGCAATTCACCTGTGCGACTGGAAGGGGTGGAGCCTGGCTCCACCCCTCTTAGGCCTCATTTAAGGGCTGACTGCCCCTGAGGAAGGATCTCTTCCTGGAGATCCCTCCTTGGTGGGAGCCTTTTCCTGTGAGCCCCAAATCTTCTGATCCAGGTGAGTGCTGTGTTTTCCTTCCACCTTTTGTAATGCTATTTCCATTGCGTTAGTCCTGCTTATCGCTACAACATCACTGGGGAGAAAGGAGGAAAGCCTACTTCAGAAACCTAAAGACTCAGACACTTAGGGAGGCATTTCCATTAAAAATGAGCAGCATGCTACTTCTAAGTCTAAACACATTTACTAATTAAAGGGCGCTTCTGATGCAAAGCAGGCAATCCAAATGAGTGATGATTACATCTGAAAATCACGAGGAAATGATCAGAAAACACTGACTATTGTCAGTGACTAATGTCAAGTAAGAAAGAAAGGTTTGATTCCTTTATTTTCCTTCATATTTTTTTTTCTTTTAGTGAATGTATCACTATTCAGCACAATTTAGGTAAGAACTACCAGCTGGAAGCTAACTACATTCAGCTGAACCTAATTATTCAAAACTCTTTAATAAGAGGAGAAGCTATTCTTGTTAAGGAGACACAAGTGTATGGGGCTAAAAATAAGTAAGGAATTTAAATCTATATAAGGTGTTGCCCTATATTTGTTATATAGTATACTGTTCTTTCCCCTTTTAAACGTGCTGTTAAAGCTATGCCATGTTCATTAATTCCATGGGAGAAATAAAACAAATCATAGGATTTTCTCATATATTCAAATGTGGCCATAACTGTGGTGACAATTTTAAATCAGGATGTTACGAGCAACCTTCTTCTCTAGTGGCTTTATGAATCTCTCTTTATGAGCCACTGGGTCTGTATCTGAGGACCAAGGGTCTCCGCTCATGCTAGGGGATGTGGCTGCATTGATTGAGTAGGGAGCTGAGAATGAGAAAGTGAAGTTAAGTCTGGAAAAAGAGGAACAGGAGAAAGATTGTTCGAATTTATTTCTCAGTAGCCAAAATTATTTTAATTGGCAATAAGTCATTTTATCTCAAGTCACATCTGTTTTGCCTGTGATGTTAATTGTTAAGCATTTTCTATCCTTATCTTTACCCATGAGTTTTTTCCACCTTATTTTCTCCCTTTGCCCTATTGAAGAGTGGGAGAGCAGCTGAATGGGTGTATGGCAGCCAGTCAAGGTAACACATCGTAGTCATTAGGACACTCAAGCACTGTAACAGAGTTTGTGCACTCTCTATCCATCCTAGGGGTTTTTGAAGACCCAAGAGGATAAAGATCTATGCAACCTGCCCTGACTTCATAGCTGAGATTTAAACAGGAAGTTTGGACAGTAGTCTTCCTTCAGTTCTTCCCAGCTTGAATTCCAGAACTCTATTGTAATTCAGATGTATTTTGTTGAAAGTAAGCTTCTAGTCAGGAATCTTTAATAACAAGAGCTGAGCTCAACTGAAGTTTAAAAAATATTCTGAAATCCTTTAGTCATTCCTCTGGAAAAAATAGAAGTGTCTATAAAATTTGACTGGAGAGAAAATATAATAACAGGAATGTTTAAATCTTAGAATTTAGTTTCAATCAGAGCTAGAGGTTGTCTCCCTAATATACTAAGTCTCAAAAATAGATTTATTACAGAACAATGAGGCTGGAGTGGTTCATCATGTCAGCCTGCCAGTTTTAGGACTAGAATAGGTATTATCTCAAAGGAAGAACATAAAGACCATTACAAACTCAAATGAACCAGAAGCTACAGAACGTCTGCACACACTCTAATAAATGTAAGACCTTTAATGTCACTGGCAGTCTGCCTGGATGTTCACAGAGAAAGGCTGTTGGCTTCTAAAGTTATTTTGTGAAAAATAGCTCTCATAAATGAAGAAGTAAAACAAAAGGGTCCACAGGTCTTTGCTAGTCCGAAGAGCGAAGAAATTGCTTTTTGATTCGAAATCAGAAGAGTTTAAAGAATTAATGTTCTACACAATGCAGATTCACTTTACTTTTAATGTCACGGATAACACCATCTTTAATGACTCTTCCCAGTCTCAGTGTCAAAGCTCTGCTATACTATGTTTTGAAGCTTTTCTGCCATTGTTTGTGCACTGTGTTTTGTACTGTGCCATCTTATATTAATGTTCCTGTATTCTGATACCAAAGAACAGAATATTGTATTTTTAGAATCATTTTATATGGAACAGCATTTCTCTCCAAGAACTTGATTACAGGGCAAGGCCGCATTCATAGGGAGATCCAAGAAAAGTGATCTCATGGCTGTTCTTATCTAGGCCTCGTAATTATTTTTCACATCTGGAAACTGTAGCTTATTTGAATTTGTAACGATGATTTCACAGTTCAGTAAAAAAGAATATGCAAATTCTGGTAATAAACGTAGCAGTAGGAAATTGCTATGTATGTCCTCCTAACCTGTTAAAATCTTCTGGGATAAATTGGGAGGCATAAGTCAATGTGCGTTGCACAAAGAAAGGTTTTGTCTTAAATTAGTATGAAAAAGAAAAAAGTAATGATTAATGAGAATAGTCATTATGAGACTTCTATCAGAAATTCATAAAGGAAGAAAAAGTAATTGTTTTATTAATTCTATCTTTTTATATGTTTAAATTATTTTTATGAAGATTATTAATTAAAACTTAAAACTGCACTGAGAGTTCTCTGAATTGCCAGGTGTAATTCCAGCAGCTGGTTGTATCTGGACCACACACACTTGATGAAGCATAGCCTTTTTACAGAGCTAAGGTCAGTCAGGTATAACTTGAGAAACTAGACCTAGGAAAAGCAGTCTTAAAATTATTAAATCCTTTTTTTTTAAGTTCATTGTCATAAATTCTGTACATATTCAGTAATTTTAACATCCAAAGGGATGTTCTTTCTTGAGTGGAGCTGCTTTCATCATTATCTTGAAAATTGGTCCTAACCACACCAGTCGAGTAATATGTGGTTCATGACATTATCTTCTTGGACAGATTATGAATGTCTGTAGTATTTCTTTTCTCTTCCAAATTAAAAAATGAGGGAGCTTAAACACGTTCAGTTGAATGAATTTTTATGTTTCATATTTGGTAAAATATTCTTAATCAAGTGTATCTAAATTGAATTCAATAACATTACATGAAGAAAAGAAAAAGGAGAAGACAGAACTGTATATGTAGTCTCCTCTGCAAGATTTTTTACATGGATAATATTGTGGTCTTAAAATATTTTCTTCTTAACATCCCAATCTTCTTGACATAAAAATGGTTTTAAGATTGCTTATCTTCTCCCACAAGTATCCTTGAGAATATGCAAAACAAAATACATGGTACTTACCATCAGAAACTCCTTGAACTGTATTATCAGTTGTTTCAAAGCCTTGCAGTGTGACAGTTAATAACAGTCCATAAAATTACAGTAAATACAGGCATTAAATATGAGGCTGCCTATAAATATGTAAATTAATTCAAAAGTTTTAAAATGTCTGAGACCAAAGATTTTTCAATATAATAAATCCTCCCCCCCACCCCAATTTAAAATATCTAGTTCTAGTTAAATTCACCATTTAGTCATAATCTCTCAATTACAAAAAATGCCAGAGGTGTTTTCAAGAAGATCATCTCAGGCCCTTCAGTGAAGTGGTGGTATTGAACTGTTATGGTAAGCTTCTATTGCAAAGGCTGCCTATTTATTTATTTATTTGGTCCCTGTGAAAAGGCAAGAGAAATCTGATGAAGACTCAGTATTAAACTTTTTAAACAATAATAATAATAACATAGGAATAAAATAGGCATATAAAATTGAGTAAAAGACATAAGATGGATCATATATAAAATGAATTTTTAGTGTGAATATTCCTGATTAATGATAAGAAAATCTCTTGTGAGGAAATAAATGTCCGATCATTATACACCTTGTACATGTTGGTAAGATAAGTTTACTACTCTGTGTTCTCTTTGGAGGGGAGTTTAACACAGAGTTCCTTAAAAACTGTAGAATCAGAAAGCAAGTGACATCAGAACAAGAACTGAAAATCTTTCTGTTATCCAGGTCTGAATTATTCACTGGTTCATGGGGTAGACCCCATGATATTTGCCAAGTCTCAGTTTGGAGCAGGTATCATCTCCATTTTTTAGTGCCAATTTGCCTAAAAACAATCCCTTAAATTCCTCCAATTATGATTACCTTCTTTAAGCTTTCCTTTTCATCATATCATTGTTTATATGTGCCTGACTTAATGAGTGCGTAAATGGCAGTTACTGAATACAAATAGTAATTGTTTGGCCCAATTATGCGCAACTATTTCTTTCATGTTCTCTATAGTCTCATCGTATCTACTTTGCTACTTTATTAAAAGTATCTGGAGTTAAAACAGAGGTCAATTTCATGTAGAGCTACTTAAGTAAGAAAATCTCTTTTATAAAGTGCTTAATATTCTGCAGTCATTCTATCACCTCCTCAAAAACACTACAATATTTCAATAACCTCAATAAGCAGAGTTTACTCAGGTTGTGACATTTAAGGAGGTACTTGGATGTCCTTCAGGGTTTACTGAATACACTGAAATGTGTACCTTACATACAAAAATTAATATTTTATTATTGAGTGAAATTCTTTCTCTTAAATAATAGGAAGGAAATTAATTTAGATAATTTTACAATTATTACAGTGCTGCTTTCCCTTTTTCTACCAGCTTCTCTATGATGTTAAAGATCTAACCATCAGAAAAATGCACTTGGGAATACAGAATCTTTTTTAATGATGGAATCATGCCTGGGGTGAAAAGAAATCCCTACATTGAAATGACGATTGCAACTCTTATTTTCATAAATATTTTACTGGAAAAAAAAAGCTTTTTTTCCAAAGGAAAATATTTTTTCAATGGAGTACTTAAATTTTCATAGTAGTTTAATATATCATAAATATTTCCTTGAGTTCTTGAAATGTGGAAATGTTAATTGAAATGAATGTCTAGAACTAAATGCTAGTGATCTCCCCTTTGACATTTAAATGCTTTCTAGAAAAGCTATTTATATGTCCAATGAGCCAGAAATCTCAGGGAAAATAACAGATGCCATTTCTAACTGTTCAATCTTGAGTGTGTCTTAAAAGTAAGATTCAGAAGAGTATAATCAAAATATTTTCAGTGAACTGAAATATTCATAATTAATTCAACATTTTTTAATATGAAAAAGCTTCTGAAAATACATAATGATGTTCTTTTAATGATTTTACTGAATACAGTGAGAAATTTGAAACTTGAGACAAGTCACATCAATGTCTTTCAGCTATTTCTATTTAAATAGAATATGACAACCTGTTGGTTTTATCATTTTAAGATATATTTAACTCACTCCAGGCTATTAACTGGATCTGACCAGTTTCCATTGACTTGTCAGACATTTTTTCCCTTGTCTGAAAGAAAAAACAAAGGATAAAGAAATTTGTTTTCCTAGAATTTCCAAGGAATGACGCAATTTGAAAAACATCAGTAGGAGCTATGCCTCTGTCTATGAGCAGAATAAGTTTCAGTCATGACCTCTCAAAGCTGTAGATGACTGAAATCTTTGGTGAAATGTATTTCTTCTTGTTATTAATCAACTGTTATTTAGAATTCCATGGATAGATAACTGCAAGAGAACAAAACCCTGGGATCAGATTCTAGACTGACTTAAATTAGTACTCTTCCACTGTCCTTAGTGAGATTAGCCAATTTATACCAGTTGAATATCTGCTCAGTGTTACATCAATATTTACTGACAATATTACTTTCACAAGTTTAATAAGAGGTGGTCATACTGCTTCAGAGTTAAATTTTTCTTCTTGTACATTAGCATGTTTTCGCTGCTGTTAGGAGTGAATAATTTTTTATTCTAATTTTCAGGCTTGTTCAGTCCTGGAGCATTTGTTACTATAGTTTCATGTATTTTTAGTATAGTGTTGAGGCTGAGAGGCATAATTTAATTACATGATCACATACTAGGTCAGTATCTTTTTCCTTTAGGATAATGGTATTTTCATAACTAATTTTTGCTAGCAACTGTGAAACAGCATATATTTTAAAGATTCACTGTTTTGGAAGTGAATTTCTTAATCACTGAAAGAAAGAAAAAGATCTGTTAAATTATAAATCATTAATTTGGTTTATTTCTTTGTATCAGTATGATCTCTTTCCAATTGCGTAAGAGATCACTATGGGAGAACTGTTTTTGGATGACAGAATATTGCTCAAGAGATTTCTTCTATCACTACAGAATAAGAGAAAAATAAATGGCTGTATTCTAAAAGTGGCCAGACATAAGAATAATAGGCAATATCACTTTAAATATTGATAGAATCTTATCCATATGTTTAGAAGTTGGGGGGTGAGGATATGCAGAAGAGGCTAGAGAGGGATTTTAGATAGGTTTGCAGATTTAATTTCCTAAGTGATCCAGGGGTAACAATGACATTTTCAGTGCATAAACCACACTGGGGGGCTTGTGAAATACTAAACTTATGCTACACTCTGAGGTTACCAAGTGGAGTTCTAATATTTTATAAACTTTGAAAAAATATTATTTCTTGCCCATGGCTTTTAATATTTGGAATTGTTTGGAGAACACTTGAAGTATAAGCTATTTTTGAAAATGTTAACAACAGAGTTAGGATTCAGTATATGTAATTTATATATGGATATAGACATTTTACCAAATAAATAAAAGATTTAATCAAAAGTAATTGTGATGTGCAGTGAAAGATATACCTTTCGTCAAGTTGTTCTGTATATCCATAAATTAAATCGTTGAGGAATTTAAATATGATACACTTAACATTCTAAAGCATTTCCTCTTTCAAAACCTTTTTTCAAACTACGTATTGACTGGGCAATTCCTCCAGTGTTTCTGTAATCTCAGAAGAACGAACAGCATAAATATATTTCAAAAAGGGGGCACACAGCTCTCCAGAGAGCAATTAGTGATCATTGGCATATTCTCTATAATACAAATGTGAAATAAAAGCCATGTATTTCAACTGTTGTTTGAATTCTTTCCTATTGCTTCCCAGAAGAGATAACAGGAAAATACATTTTCTCAGAAGACAGTGTCAATCAGCATGAGCAGTTCCACATTTGAGGATATATATTCTTGTATCCTGTGCATAGCTTATGCATTGAATGCCCAGGATATATATACATATATCTGCATTTCAGGCATATATATTTCTTTTTTCAATTTATAAATGCCAACAGACAGATTTTCATGCATATGTTTTCACGCCTTCAAATTTCTTGTTCTGGGTCAGCATCTACTGATGAAATTTACAACCTTTGATTCATATAAAAAGATCCAAAATGATAAACAGTTAATTGTAAGAACAAACCCTCTCTTTTCTAGATAGGTGACCATATAAGTGTCTTTTTGGGACACTTTCAAAATTTGCCTGGATCAAGGACCAAGAATCCCTTCACCTTCCCTTTTCCAGAATTTTCATATAATCTTCCTCAATCCAATCCCTATCCTCCCCATCCCACTAGAACTATCTTCACAACAATCTCTGTGGTTTGACAGTGGTCTTATTTATCGGTACGTTCTTCTAATTCTCTTGTCAGTTTGCTTTTTTTCCTATCTCTGTATTCCTCATCCCCTCCCACACCATTCCTTCCTTCTGGACCCTATCTTCACCACCCTGGTTCTGCTGGCTACTGGGCGACTTTAGGGTTGCACCTGTTGGTCACAGCTATGACTGGGGGCACCCATGGCACTCAGTTTGTCCACCTTGATGAACAGCTTGGATCATTCTGCTGCTTCTCAGTGGAATTACTGAGACTCAGAAAAGATGATTTGGTATCTTTGGTGTCAAGTGTAAGAAGGCATCAATATTAGCTAGGAAGTAAGAACATAATAAGTAGCCTTATATTTCAGGCAAATTTATAAAATTGTGTATTCCAGTATTTGCATACTTCATGCTCAGAGAAAATACATCTGATGGCTCAAAATAAATCATGCTATGCAGGCAACACTATGCGTATTTGCTTGAAACTGAGCTCCAGTGTAAACTCAGTATTAAAATTGTGTCTGTCATAAGAAGTGACATTGAATATGCAGTTTTCATAAGAGGATGAATTATTTTTACCGGTTCCTAGGAATTTTCAAGTGATATCATCTGATGTACCATCTACATCAGGTATTCAAGAATTCTTTAAAAGAATTTCAATAGAAAGATACACCTTAAATCTGATTTACTTCCAATTTATTGCAAAAGATACTGACCCCTAGGATTCTGTGACTTCATTTTTTCTGACATATGATTTTTGTGCAAGTGAAGTTTATGGTATAAAGCTCTATATCAAGAAGCACAGTTTCCAGATTACTCTACTTAGATTAAAAAAAAAGTAGTAATTTAAAAAACAGAAACTACCAGTGTTCATTTGGAAGAAACTTCCAGTTTGACTGTAGGTTCACTGAAAATTACGTAACCCGTACCTTGACCACAGATGCATGGTGTTTGTATTTCCTGAACAAGATCCAATTAAAAGCTTACCATCTGTCATAAATCTTTCTTTGTCTCCATGCAGTTTTCAATGCAAGTGACATAAATTAGCATTTAAACCTCAGCCTGTCTTTCCTTCACCATTGTCAAGAAATCAAGACATTCTTTCACTAGGAATTTTTTGAAAATTTAGAGTTTGTTTCATGAGGCTTTATCCGGCTATAGCTAGATGCTCAAATGTTCTTAAAGAAACTTGGAATGGAGCTTGGTATATTCAAACAGCATTGATAATCCCACTGCAGATTTGGCAGATCTCGGAGCCAATTGAATTTTCCTAGGAAAATGCTAACTGGATTTCTGACACTTTCAGAAAATTACTGTAAATGAAAATTATTTGGATTTGGAAGTGTTGAAGATATTTTATAAATAAATAATTTTTATAGACAGGGAATGGTTGGTGCCACAGAAAAATATTAGCATTTATTTTATGTAAAATAAATACTAAAATTTAGAACAAATATCCTTTTCTATAAAAGCTTTTTTTTTCTTGTTTATTTGTTTTTAACCAGGATGTGAGCTTATATTTGTTCTCTGGAGCAAGAACTCTATTCTTTTAGTTAGATCAAAGACATTGAAGATTCTGCTGGCACTTAGGCCATCCTATGGTGTACATCAGACTGGCAGATATTCAGAGAATCTGCAGCAGTTCCTGCAACTGAAGTGAGGCCAAGTGGCACTAGTTGCCCACTCATACAGGAAGGAATCCTTCTGTAGATGGTACTTCATAGTGATTTCATTCCCTCTTTACCGCAGAGCTGGCTATATTGTCCAGAAGTCCACTGACTGTAACTCAGTATTACATATGATTTCTGCTCAGATTGGAAATACAAAAATGTTAACACCTGGAAAGAATAGATGTTTTCATATATTTTCTTTGGTGAACTTGAATAAATGTGCTTTTGTTTTTTTTGTGTTGGCTGACACATTGTAGCATTCTTCATGATCTAACAACTGCTTCCTATAAATGTAGAATAGGCTTGACTTAACAAATTATTTTCCAAGGAAAAAGTTGTAACATTCCCCCATGTTATTTGCATCAAACAAGAGAGGGATAATGTAATATAAGCCAAAATCATGACTGTAAGAACATTTACATGTAAAAGTAAGTCACTTCATAAAACGAACAAAGTTTGTTCTCAGAATGGTGATTGATGATTGCAATTTAAACTTAAAAGGAAATACACATGTATGAAATGAATCAGAAATACTTATCCACTCTGAATCACAAAATGCGATCATTTATTAGGATTGTTAAACACACTGAGGCTTCCTAGGTGCTTCAGAAGAAAATAGGTACAAAGATGTGGCTGTATCCAAATAAAAAACTTTGAAACCTCAAGAATTCAAGTCTGTAAAACACATTAATTAGATTCTTGAGTTGGCCTTGAGCCAGCAGCATGCCCTTGTGGCCAAGAAGGCCAGTGGTATCCTGGAGTGTATTAAAAAGAGCATACAAGTAGACTAGCGGGTTATTTTATGAGATTAGCTATTCAGCATACCAAATCTGACTTCAGCAACTCCTCACTATTCATAATTTATGAAGGTACTGCATTCAGAGTAAGGGTTTTTTGTTGTTGTATTTTTTTGTTTTCAATATAAACCAGAATAATAGTTTCATAATTATTCACTTTGAGATGGAAACTTGGAATTAAATAATTTTTCTCTATGCTGCTTACTAAATTGGGTGTCAAAGTGTTTTAAATATTTTAATTTTTTTTTAATATTTTAAATATTTTTAAATATTCAAAGTGATGTATGCTTTATTTCTATGTTTTGCCTATAGCAGAAATACATTATTCCCCTTGCCTTGGCAACTTCATTGTCAAAAATATGTATTTTTTACTCTATGTGGCTCTAATTTTATATCCCTCTAAGTACACATACATGTAATCTTTCAGATGAAGTAAAATAGGTAACCTTTTTAGAATGCTATTAGGATACCTTACTAGTGTCATTCATAATAGCTGTAAACATTAAACAAGTTTAATTCTCAAGGTAATCCCCAACGTTGTGGAACTTACGTGACTTACTATATCAACATAAGTAACTTATCTATGGTTATTTATATATTTTTAAGTGTACGTGTTTGTATTTTCCAGAAATTTCATATTCAATTGGAATAAATTTGCCCCAGTTCTATACACACTATTCTAAACATTAAAATAATACTAAATTGACGTATTTTTTTCTTTATGTTGTAGGCACAATCCTTCAATGGTCTGAAAAATATGTATAATTTTGTATAACACTTAACATAAAAAGTACAACATTTTCTTTTTAATTTAAAGAACAATAATATTGAACTAGAAATGTTTGAATTGTCTAGTTTTAGTTCCTTGGGTAGTCAACTGTCCAATTTAAAATCTCATTTTATTTCCAGTTATCAGTGAGCAAGATGGAAAAGACTCTGTGCAAGAGAATAGCTGGATAACAGTACACTGCTGGCAGCACAATACAGAGGCAAAAAACTGTAAAAATTCCTTTTTCTTTGAGTCAAGGACTAGAATGGCATAATGGATCTTTAACCTCTAACTTTTATGAATAATTCCCAAAATACAAAATAACAGACAATTGCCTTCTGGCTCTCTCTAATAAGCTAGCCTTCTCCACTGGAGACATACTGTTACTACATGACTGAAAATTCTTGTCCTAAAATTGTATCGAACTTTTAGATTTAAATCTTTCCTCCTCAATATTCCATACATTTTCTTTAGTTGGCCATTTTTATTCAACCATGGTTAATTAGAGGCATAAAATATGATCCTATATATAAATTGATGACATTCTTAGGCCGCTCCGAAAATAATTTTTCCTATTTATTTCCATAGAAACTACAATAGATATGAAGGGCTCAATAACTCTACTTGATAGAGCAAATTCTCAGCTAAAAAACACTGTTTTTCAACGTAGTCACCTCCGTGAACTATGCATTTTTGTAAGCACTGAACAAAAGCCTGCATGCCGCACTTGTGAAAATCTGCATGGCTGTCCAGAAAATGGTTTGTTTTTCACATTGCTGTTGCCACTGTTGAAATGCACCACCCACCGCCTCACTGTGCTCACATCCAGTGGTTGGTTTCCATAAATGTTCAGCAAGCATCAATGAATGCCAATGAATGCAATTTTTTCCACGTGGAGGAATTCAGTGACACATCTTTGCTTCATATGCACTTCCATGTCAGATGCCATTTGGTCAGACTGCCCCTTTGCTGCCATCTGTCACACAGCAATAAAATGTAGTGGAATATTGGTGGAAATACTTAGCCTCAACTGCGATACTACCAGCATCTGCCTCTGATGTTGTGGGCTTCAGTGATAGTCTTTCCTGATTTCTAATTCGAAAACTAATTCAATCTTGTTGAAGATCAATGAAAAGTTATACATTTTTCTGTAGTGCCCAGCTGATTCTTTTTTGCTATATTTTTCTGGCATTCTTATTTATTGATTGATTAATTTTTCATTAATCTTCCTATTTTCCTGGTGAATGAACTTCCCACTGCTAGCAGAGACACTAAATGCTAGTTATGAAAAATTACTTTTCAATCTTAGCACATGCAGTCATTAAACACAAGAGGTGCAGTATAAAATACTATCCCTATAAAATCAAAATATATTGACCTTGTTTGGCTGTGTTTCAAAACCAGTAAAGTAATTCCCAGTCTTCCAGAAGTTAAGATATCTTTAGGAACAATAGAAATAGAAAGGCCACTTTTTTTTCTATGAAATCTTTCTACAGATTTCATATAACAAAACATTATAACAAAATGGTATAACTCAGTGTGACTGAAAGAGGTGGTACACGCAGGTGAATGTTCATATGGGCCAGACAGAGAGATTCACTGTAGGCCAAAAAGTCACTGAAGTTTTTGCTTTGGAAAAGCACTTTCCCAGCATCCTTTCATTTTGACTCAGACTGTCCAGAAATTAAATCTTTTGTTGCATCTTTTAGCAGATCTAAGGATATATCTATTGACCAAACACACTCGCTGTGCCTACATCTTCATGAAATGTTCAAATTTGAAGAGCGATGATGAATAGCAAGGTGGAAAGACTGTGCTCAGTCCAGTTTAATTCTCTGAGACTGCTGGAATGATGTTACATGTGTCTCAATGTATAATAAAGTAGCATCTGCAGTACAGATTAAGCTGCATTTGAGGATTCAGTCCATGTGAGCATTTGGCAATTCTCACAGATGGAGATATGGGGGTAAGCTGAAATTTATCACTACAAAGCTGACATCTCTACTATCTCGTGACTTTTCTCAAGGAAAAAGCAGGGGTTGTTTTTTTTTATATTCATCTTCTAGTTGTGTCTTAAAGTACCACATGAAAATTACTTAACAATTCCTTGTGTTTGATGTTTGTAACTGTGTAAAACTCCTTAAAATAGATGAAGCTGAATGACTTACTAAAAGATTTTACACAAGTCTGTGAGACTTTAAGGTCTCAGGTTAAATAAATTATAAATTTATCTGTACTACTTGAGTCAGAGGTGTCATCTGTATTGTTTGAGTCAGAGGTGTCATGAATTATTTTTAAAATTGACTCATTTTCTTTCCTATGTATTTAATGCCTGAAACTACATAATTTTCAGCTGTCCTATACACTATATTTGCAGCTATGGTTTTAACTGAGATGGTTTTCTCCATCTGGCATTACTGTCCTTTTTTGAAAACTATTGTTACATTCATTTTTGTTCATTCATGGAATTTGCTTTTATTTCCACTTCATTTTTATTTTTATTTTTTATGTATATTTTTTTCTTTCTTTTTGCAAACAGCTGTCTGGGAGAGGGAAAAAATGTCAAGACCAAAATCAAACAAGTCCAAAGAGAACTTTTGGGCTGTGGCTTTCTACAGACTTTTTGGTCCTCATCTGTAGTATGAATAAGTAGTGAAAATGTGTTTATGTTGCAATAATTCTTTATTGAATATAATGATTCCAGGACCTGTATTTGCCACACATCTTGAGAAACCTTAAAGAATTGCAAACAGCATGCTAACTCATCTGTTCTGTCCTCCATCATCAGTCAGTTAACTTCCAATCTTTCCATACGAACGCACAAACATACACTTATCAGTTGTAAAAAAGTCAGGAAACAAATTTGAGGAAGAAAGTCAGTAAAAAAAAAAAAAGAATGAAATAGATGAAGCATAACAGACAAGGCAGACAGAGATGGTGATTACATAAATGTGGTCAAACTGGCTACTGATCACTTGAGAAGGAATAGATGGAAATGAAAAAAATCATAAACTCTTACCTCTGCTGGTGTAGATTTTTATGAGCCAGCATGCAAGCTCTTGTTCATCACTGACGAAAATGCCTAGCTCATGGTGGTGTCTATGTTGTGAAAAATAGTGTTTTGCAGCTGAGAATTTGCTCTATCAAATACTGTTGTTATGCTCTTTGTTGTGGTTTCTGTAGAAATAAACAGGAGGCATTACTTTTGGACCAACCTAGGTATAATTATGATTAGATTCTTAGAAATCCTTAAGCTGAATTTTTTGACATTTGGTGATTAACACCTTTGAAACACAGTTCACATTCATCACCAGTGAGATCGAAAAGAAATGTCTTGTGCAGTGACAAGAAGACATACCTTAAGACAATGAAAGTTTCCCTTATCTACAAAAGAAGTTGAGTGGAATCTATAGGAAAGCAAGGAGATAAACTGTGAAAAATCACATCTTTTAATTTTTTTCTCTGGAAATACATGCAATACATATATGAAGCAGAAGTTAAACATTCATGTCTGAACCCAGTAATTTGGACTCTTTGTATCAAGGCTGGGACTACTTGCAGATGCAGTCACAAATACAATAGCAAGAACTCGCTTTTTGTACACTTTGACCTCTTCATACCGTAGTGAAGCTAGCATAGGTGTTCCAGATCTTTGCATATAAACCTAATTCTTAAATATTCATTATTTGCTACTATTTGCTATCTATCATGCTTACAGAAAAAGAAGTATATAACAGATTTTCTTTTACAATAATTTTTCTTCCAAGATCACCCTAGTTTAACACTGTAAACTATATATAAAATTCAATCAGAAGAACATTTCATAAAAGCATTAAATGTAATAAACTAACAAAAGCCACTAATAAATTACATCAAATGTTTAACATCTTCTTAAGTATGCTGGAATTTTTAGCCATAATTAGACACAAGAATGGAATTTATGACAAGGCTACACCAAGTTAAAAAGTTTTTATTCTAACTAGGGGTACTTTCTTGTATCCTAAATCCAAAATGTCACTATAAATTAGTTACTGTTGCAACATAAAATAGAAGATTTTATCACCAGGTGAACCATTAAATATGTATCTTCCAACTTTAAAAAGGACATTTCAAAATGAAAAATTGTTGGCTCCAACTTTTTCAATTTCTGTGTTGTATTAGGTGCCAGAAATGACTTTGAAAATGATAGCCTCTAGGTAAAGCAGAGTGTGTACAAACTGCTTCATTTTACATCTCAATAGTCTAAGTTGACACACATTAATCAAGTGGAGGCAGTTATCATGCAGCCAAATAGACACATTCTACTTGGCCTTGCAGATTTTTGTTAATAATGGACTTAAGATATCCTGAAATTATGTTAATCCTCATTAAGAATGATGCAGGTCACACTGTATAGCTTTGCAAGTCTGCATCACAGGTTGCAAAGTTAGGGGAAAAAGGAAGTCAGCATTTCAAATTAAATGCCTCTAGGTTTTACTACAGGCAGAAGACTTCACATTGGTATTCTTTGTCTCATTATTCCTAGAACCAGCACAGTTTTCTAGTTTATTCCTACTGCATCTCAGAAATAAACACCTGTAGCAAAGTAAGAATTACACAGTTTTTCCAACTGTCAGAATAAATGAATGGCATAAAATTAATATTTCAAGAGGCATTCATTGGCTTATCTGTGTATATTTCTGTACTGTTTCCCATTACTGATGAGAGGAACAATTTCCCCTTCTCAGAATTGCTTTCATGCCAAGTGCCTCATTTACGTAACAGAGCTTCTTCCATTTTAGAGAACTGCTTTGAATTTCTTTTTTCACTATTACCTTATGCATATATTCATCTCCCATAAGCTGTCATTCACCAAACATTATTTTGATGATTTTTTTCTGATTCTTTCTGCGTACTTTGTCTTCTTAATTATTTTCCTTTCTATGTCACATTTCTGTTTCTGTTCTGACTTCACTTGACTTTGTGATTATCTTCCTATACATTCATCTTTCCTCTTCCTTAATTTTATTTTTAAAATCCATTTTATTGATGTGAATTCTGCTCCTTTCTCTTTCTTTATTTCTCTTTATCTCCTCTTTCAGTATTTTTTAGCTGTACTGTAGATGTGGTGTTATTCTAGTAATGGAGATCCTATTCTAAAATGATGAGCCTATTGTCATTATTATTCAATTTCTTCAAAAAGTTACTGGACAAGGAAAATTATTAGAATAATGTAAGATAATCTGTACAGTTTGTAACTCTTCACCACCCTTTCTGTCAGGAATATCAGAGTCATTCTTGGCTCAGATCTGGACAATGGCGGGTCCCTTTTGGAGCCAACTGGAGCTGGCTTTGATCTGACATGGGGCAATGTTGGGCTCTGCTCACAGAGGCCACTCCTACAGCCCCTTGCTACCAAAACCTTGCAGCATACATCCAGTACAGTACTTCTCCTTGACCAGTAGAAGTTTATTTAATTTAATTAACTTGACTGATGTGGCATCTTCATTTAGGTGTTCATTTGCTGGATTGGTTTAGGAAGATGATTTTGTGAATCATTTTAGTTGTGAGCTGTAGAAATATCTTGCGAGAATCCAGTACATTGACAAGTATGCCTAAACAGCTTGTGAATTTTCTGCTAAATAGCACTGGAAACGAAGTAGAAAACATGTAGAAAATACTGCTTTTCTTAACCAGCCCACTTTCACAAGAGTTTTGACTCACCACTTTACAGAATCTAACACTCACTAGATCCATGAATTTTGAATTTCTCACTGAACAATATTTTACTAAGATATATAAGGAGCATCTTCCCTTCCTCAAGCATGATGATAGCTCAGAGCTTTACGGATTAGAAAATTTATCAGAGAATGAGAGTTGTTCATTTGAGGCTCCTTAGTCTGAGGGAGGCACTGAGCATTGTGACTTTTAGCTATTACATAAAAATTGGACAAAGTGGTCTCTACAGTTTAAGGGCCCCATCCTTTGGTCATTTTTAATGTTTTCTGAAATGGTCCTCTTTCTGAGTCAATAGTCTCTGGGAGGGAAATGGACTTATATCTGCCTAGATTTTGATTATGTTGAGTGAAAGATCTGAACTAAGATATCACCTGCTCCCACTCTCTACAGTGTCATGGTTTTGTGATTTTCGGTTTTTGGTATTCCACATCATAACATCATGTAGTGGATGTACCTAGTTCTCAGAAGAGAAGGACTACTACAGTCCCCACGGTACTTTGCTCCTCTGTTACCATTTTCCAGCCGGAAGGAAAAGATAAAAGCTCACAGTATAAAAACTTGCAGATCACGAGACCTCGTCCCTTTTTCCGCCGTCTCTCATCTTGGCAGCACCTCGCTCTCCAGCCGTCTTATCATCGGTAGTAGAGTAAGGCCTACCTTGATTTTGGGACATTCTCTCTCTCTGTATTGGATGTATCAGCTTAAATTGTAATTATATTGTATTATAGTGTGTTGTTTTGCATTCTGATATTTTATTTAGTAAATTAGTTTGTTTCTCCTCAGATTGTTGCCGCTGTTCTTTGCTCTCAGGGCCATCTCCTTACCCTTTTGCCTTTTTCCCTTTTCCCGGGGTGTGGGCCCATTGGTCCCCCGTCCCCTTTGTCACAGAACCGGGCCAAATGCCCGTAAACCGTTGACATTTTTTGGTGGAGAATGCAAAGGGCAAAATTGAGGAAAAATTAAGGCAAAATTAAGGGCAAAATTCTGCTTTTTTAGCTTTTAGAATGAAGTTAAGATTGTTTTTTAGCTCTTAGGACAAATCTTTGTCTGCTTCTGAGAGCTTCGTTATCAAAACTGCAGGTGCTGTAACTGCAAACATGACCTTGAAAAGTCCAGGTGGACTGCCAATAGTCTGGAATATTTTGTAAACTTTTGTACACTTTTTGTAAACTTTTTTTTCTGGCTGCTGCTAGCCTGTCTTTGTGAAGAGAAAAAAAAATGATGTTGATTTCTCTTTTAAAACTGCCCTTTAAGGCAGCGCATTTCATCATTATTTCTTTTTTAATGCTCAGAACATACTGGGCCTTTATTAAGCTTGCCACGCTGCTCTATGGAGTTTTTTGTATATGTAAGCAATTGAAAACATTGATGGAAACGCCTTGGTATCTGTATACACTGTATACAATGTGGCATACAGCTCCAGAGGAAGCTGCTAATATTACAGAACTTGTGATTTTAAAACCATCTCCCAGTCTCTCCTTCGAATCCTTGATGCATTTTTTGAATGCTCATTTGATCATGTTGCTAATCTCCTTGAATGCACTACTCATCATTCTAGTCATTTCACTCAGTATCTATATTTTGAGGAAGCCTTCTCCAAAGCCAGAGGATACTGAGTGGCAGGGAGTGTGGAGGAAATTGGGAGAGACCTTAGAGAGATGGGCATCTCCGGTGTCATGGAACTTTACTCCTAAACACCTGGAATATCCTGAGAGCCTAAGCGAATATTTGAGACAGGGATGTGATGGCTCTGGTGAATCTGAGGAGGCACAAATCATTTGGGGCCTAGCTTATGCTTATCGGGCCTTATTCAGTACTATCCCAGAGAGGGAGAGACAGTTTGAAAATGAGAGACAGTTTCCAAACCAAAGTACAGGGTCTCCAAACCAAAATACAGGGTCTCCAAACCAAAACAGATCATTTCCAAGCTGAGAGAGAGAGTTTCCAAAAGGAAAGGGAAAGTTTCCAAAATGAGCGGGACACTGCAATCCAAGCTTAACAGTCTTCAATCCAAACTACACGCCCTCCAATCCAACTTTCATGCCATATCAGAAAAGTTGGTCCAAGCCAAGCGTGAGAGACAGAGCATGGAAAACAACCAGCCTGATCAACCACAGGAGGTACCACAACTGATTTCAGTTGCCGGTGTAAGAGGACGGAAGGTGAAACGTATATCGCTTCCTCCAGAACAGGAGACAGCAAAGCGAGAAGGTCCAGGGGAGCCACCCCAAAGTCCAGGAGAGGGGCCCTCAACGAGATCCCGGTCACCAATGCCCACCAGGGGGCAACAACAACTGAAAGAGACGTTGAAACCCTTACTACTCGTCCTCTGAAAATGACTGAACTTCGAGTCTTGAGAAAAGACTTTACAAGGCACCCAGGTGAACGCATTGTCACCTGGCTACTTCGATGCTGGGACAGTGGGGCTAACAGTGCACTGCTAGACAGTACAGAAGCCCACCAGCTGGGAAGTATTGCCAGAGACTCAGCAATTGACAGAGATATCAGTAGGTGCCAGGATGAGTCCTTCACCCTTTGGAAGCAGATGCTATTAGCCGTGAAGGAAAAATGCCCCTTCAAAAACGATCTGATGCCTGAGGCAAAGAAATGGACTGCTATGGAAAAAGGCATCCATTATTTGAGAGAATGTGCTGTGGTGGAAATGCTACATGACCCTGGGTTCATTCCTGATTATCCAAACCAGGAGCATGATCCTGAGAGAGTTAGATGTACACCAGACATGTGGCGTACATTGACAAGAACTGCACCAGAAAAGTATGCCGGTACATTAGCAGCCATGTATGGCAGATGGGAAAGAAGACCCCCTATGGGTGAACTGATTTCCAGGCTCCATGACTTTGAGCTACATTTAACCCCTCTGCAAGTTGCCATTGTAAAGGTAACTGAAAGACTGGATAGACTTGAGAGTGATCACGATGATATAATAGAGGAAGTGACTTCTTTGCCTCATGATGATAAACCTGATGACAATCAGGATTGTCGAGACACCCTACAGGAGAGGCTGAGCAACTTGTTGTCCTCCCAACTCGCATCATCCAACATCTCAGCTATTAGAAGAAGAAAACATCCTCCTGCTCGAGCAAGTGACAACAGTAAGATTATGTCACGCGTTGCATTGTGGCGTTTCCTATGTGACCATGGAGAAGACATGAAGAAGTGGCACAAAAAACCCACTCCTGCACTACAAGCACGGGCAACAGAACTGCTAGCCAGATCAATCACCAAGGCGAAATCCTCCGCTCCTGTTGCTGGGGGACGTGGCAAAAGCCGTAAGGGCCCTGATCAGAAGAACAAGGGAGGTAACAAGTAGAGGGGCTCTGCCCCCAGTCAGGGTGGGGAAAGGGATAATAGAGTGTATTGGACTGTGTGGATTTGATGGCCTGGCACATCAGAACCACAGCAATATGAGGCACTGGTGGACACAGGTGCACGGTGCACTCTAATGCCCTCGAGTCACCAAGGGACAGACTCAGTTTACATTTCTGGGGTGACGGGCGTTTCCCAAGAGTTGACTGTGTTGGAGGCTGAAATAAGCCTCACTGGTAAAGACTGGCAAAAACATCCTATTGTGACTGGTCCAGGGGCTCTGAGTATACTCGGTATTGATTACCTCAGGAGGGGACATTTCAAGGATCCCAAAGGGTATCGATGG